>NC_135724.1:13396147-13696147 GCF_964656455.1 Halichoerus grypus
CTCAGGAAGGGCAAGAGCGTGCCCACTGGCAGGGGCAGCATCCTTAGGGCCTCAGAAATAGCTGGTGGGTCTTTTGAGAACTAGTTCCTTCAGTGTTGCTGGCGCACACCTGTGCCATTATCACTTGGATTGCAGGTAGAATATAAATGTTTCTAGCCATGCTAACTTTAGGGAAGTTATTTAAACCCCCTGGTCCTGGTTTTGGGCTGTGAAATAGGGATAAGCGTCCCTTCATAGAGCATTATAAGGATTAAATGAGACAGCATATAGAAAGGCTATAGAAGTATATTGCACTTTCTCTTTTTCACCAAGCGTTTCTTGAGTACCTACTATGTGCCAGATACCATCTTATGCTTGGAGCATATAATAGAAAATAAGAGAAAAAATGTCCCCGTCCCACAGAACTTACATTGTAGAGACGGAGCAACTATAAAGGAAATGGACGTGAAAAGTGATTCTAGAAGGAAAAGGGGTCCACTGGGTCAAAGGCTACTGCAATGTCAAGGTAAGCAGAGGAAAGTACCCATGCGCAGGTGCTTGCATTTCATTCAGCAGACCCCAGTGAGGTGGAAGGCAGAGCTGAGCCCTGGATTAAGGAGACATTGCAAAGGCTGATGCTTCCTGGAGAAGGGGCTGGAAAAATCTGCTTGTTGGCCCAGGGAAATAATTAGGAAGCTTATTTATACCCAGGATCCTGAGTGAAGAAAAAAAAAAACCCTCCTGTTTAAAAATAAAATGAGCTTGGCGGCTCCTCAAAATGTTAAACACAGAATTGCCATATGACCCAGCAACCCCACTCTGAGGTGTAGACTTCAAAACATTGAAAGCAGGGTCTCCCGCTGATCCCTGTACAATGTTCACAGCAGCTCTGTTCACAACAGCCCAAAGGTGGAAACAGCCCATCGGTAGATGACTGAATCAGCTACGTGTGGTAGATGCACACATTAGTGAACCTTAACACGGAATGGAATTCTGAAACATGCTTAATGGGGATGAACCTGGAAAACATCATGCTAAGCAGCATGAACTAACACAAAAGGGCAAATACTGCATGACTGCACTTACATGAGCTATGCAGAGTAGTCCAATTCGCAGGAATAGAAAGTAGAACAGGGGTTATCAGGGGCTGGGGGCGTGGGGCGTTACTGTTTACTGGGTACAGAGTTTCTGTTTGGGATGATGAAAAGTTCTGGAAATGGACAGTGGCCATAGTTAATGCTGAATCGTGCGCTTTAGGGAAAAAAAAAAAAGGTAAATTTTATGTTCTGTATATTTTACCACGATAAAAAAGAAAGAAAGAGAAAGTTATTTGCTCCAGGTCATAGAGCTAGGGGAGCTGAGCGCTGAGCCTGGCACCCGGGGGGCCCTCTCTCTCTCAGGAGAGTGCGTGCTGCTCACGGAGGCCGGAAGTTACGGTAGCAGCAGGACCACCTGCAAGGGGAAGACAGCAACGCACCTCTAGTCCTCCAGTTTCTTGCTCAGCCCTGTTTCTTGCGTCTGTGTTTCTTGCGACTGCCTCTCTTGTCTTCCCTTTAAATCGTATTTGCTCTTGGTGGGCTTTGAGGAGTAATTAACTCAGGCCGCTCTGTGTGCTGGTACGTGCCCTGGGGCCAGGCTGCGTGGAATCAGATCTCAGCTCTGCCACTCACTGGGGGGTACTCTGGGGCAAGTTTCTTAAGCTCTCTACCCTTGTTTTCCCACCTGTGAGAAGCGGGTAAGAGCAGAGGGGTGGTTGTGGACATAAAGTGAAGTCGCACATGGGATGTGCCTGGAGCAGCGGCTGGTACCGGACGGCGGGGCGGGTGTTTTCCTTGTCAGCACACCACCGGGGCTGCGGGGGCTGCCTTAGAGGGAGGGTCTGTGGCCCGCATTCAGGCTTGCTGAACTCTTAGAAGCCTTTTGCCGGATTCTTAAAGCCTCGGGACTCTTCTCGAATCCATCAGAGCCAGGAAGAAAGAAACGTTGCCCATGCACATCCTTACTTACTCGGCGGCTTGGAATGATCTCTCCATTTCTGTAGGAAGTCGTTTATAAATGACTGGGTCGTGATCAGTGCAGTCTAAAATCACTTGAAGTGTGCTCCCGAGGTTCCACGCTCCTAAGCTAAGCGAGTCTCCTTTCATTCAGCAGTGCTGCCCCCTGTGGGCAGTCCGCACACTGCAGCCCAGGTCACACTTGAGCCCGCAGGGGGGTTGGGGAGGCGTGCCGAGGCCTGATGGTATTATGTTTCCCCTGACATAAGCCCACTCCTGATTCTGCTCTCTCTAAATGGATTTGTGAGATACTTACAGCGCTCCTGTTCCCATGAAATGAGGCTTAACAAAAAGAAAAGAAAAAGGCAGCCAGCTTCTGATAACCCAAGGAGACACAGCCCCCTTGTGTGACTCGGGGCAGGTCGTGGGTGTCGGTCAGCAAATGGGCTCCTAGAGGCCTAGGATGTGCTCTCTCTCCTGAAGAATATCCTATTTCCACACTTTTTGAACCAATGACTCAAAATCCAGAGGCACAAACAGTGAGACTAATATGTTCTATGTTTTTAAAACCTTTTGCTCACAAAGCAAAAAACAACTACTCTACACTAAATTTTGGAATGAAGAATGGAAATGAAGAGTGGGAAAATAGTTTTATAACTCATATGACAAAAAAGACCTACTCTTCCTAATACATAAAGAGCTCCTAGAAATAGGAAGGAAGGAAAAGCAGAGGAGAGGAGAGGATGGACTAGAAAAAACTGGGGCCACATTCACAGAAGGCAACCCTGAAATACCATTTTCACCTACTGAATTGCAAAAATCCTCATGTTTAATACCACTCTCTGTTGGAAGGTCTGTGGAAGGACAGGCACCCCAGAAAAATGTTACTGGGGATGTAACCTGGTATATCCATTATTACAAATTACAATATATCCAAAATTACAAATATATAGGGGCGCCTGGGTGGCTCAGTCATTTGAGCGGCCAACTCTTGATTTTGGCTTAGGTTGTGATCTCGGGGTCCTGGGATCAAACCCCATGTCAGGCTCCACCTCAGTGCACACAGTCTGCTTAAGATTCTCTCTCTCCCTCTCTCTCTGCCCCTTCCCCCTCTCGCAGAGTCTCTCTCTCTCTCTCAAATAAATAAATCTTAATAAATAAATAAACAACACCCTCTCCCCCCAAATTACAAATATATAATTCCACTCCTGAGAATTTATCCTATAGCTTCAGGCATGCACAGAGGACATTCATCATGGAGATTATTCATTGGAACACTGTTTTGCTGCCTCCCCGGGATGAGTGCTATGCTGTGAAAAAAACAGATGTGCTCTCAGTATTGACATGGGAAGAGCTCTGCTATATTTTGTTAAGAAAAATAAGCAAGGTTCAGGACAGTGTATATAATCTACTACCTTTTTATCTAAAGGGGTGGAAGATAAGAATTTATATTTTTGTTTCCTTGGTTTTGCAAAACAAAACTGAATAGAAAAAAAATGCTTCACGAGGTTACCTGTGGAGCCCCTGGACTGACTGGGATAAAGCTTGGAGTTATCCATTCTCCTTTCCACTCCTTCCAGACTTTCCACTCTCCTCTTTCTGTTTATTGATTGTTGAAAGGATGAAGGTGTTACCAGTGTATACTTAAATAAATACATTCTTGGGGCGCCTGGGTGGCTCAGTCAGTTAAGCGTCTGCCTTCGGCTCAAGTCATGATCCCGGGGTCCTGGGCCATCGGGCTCCCACGTCGGGCTCCCTGTTCAACAGGGAATCTGCTTCTCCCTCTCCTTCTGCCCCTCCCCCGTCATGCTCTCTCTCTCTCTCAAATAAATAAATAAAATCTTTAAAAATAAATATATTCTTATTTTGGGCAGGTAGGGAGGATTCTCCTATACTACAACAAGAGAATAAATAGTCCAATATATCTGAGATTCAATGTGGTAATATGTATGGGCACAAAGATTTAACTGCAATGGTCCTGATCACATATTGTTTAAATGGGAAAATTCCAAACTCTTGGAATGTTAAATGTCCAACATCAGGGGATGACGACATATCCATAGGACAGTGATGCATCCATAGGACAGACTACTCAAAGCTAATTCAAATATCATGAAGTATATGTATTGACATGGAAAGCTGGCCATTTAGTATAGAGTGCGAAAGCAAGCAACATATTTGTATATATGATCTGATACAATATTTGTAAAATATATAAATACAGAAGTAAGTAGGGGCATCTGAGTGGCTCAGTCAGTTAAGCGTCCATGGGGGAGGGGCAGAGGGAGAGGGAGTTGGGAAGGAGACTCCCCACTAAGTGCAGAGCCCATGTTTTCAGTTTTTTTTCTCAGTTGGATCTTCTGATTTTTCTACTGTCAACTTTTATTATTTATGTAGTTAAGAAATAATAAACACTTTTAAAAAGTAGTGCTTTTGTCTAATAGGTGGTTTTGAAAGCTCTTTTTACAGATTGTTTTCACACAATGTATGCAAAACCTTGCAGAGCCATGATAACTGTATATGGAGAAACAGACTCGGGAGGTTTTGAGGTTTGCTAGGAGTTACCAAGCCAATAAAGTGAAGCTGTGTCTGGGCCGAGTTGTCTAACATGTGGTCCAGGGATGCTCATTCTCCCTGCCACACACATTCCCAGAATCCTCCTGGACCTCGGGAAGGCTTGGACTCAGTTCCTGCTCCACTAGAAAAGTGGACAAGGTCATCTACAGTGCCCAGTAAAAGTCCACAAAAGGAAAGGCTAACCAACAAGAGAAGCATCCCTGGGAAGATACTTGCTTGAGGGCCCCATACTGAATGGCAATGAAAGTCACAAGAATTCTCTTTCCACTTTTCCATGACTATGTTTACCACTTAATGTGGGAAGATTCACAAATATTTCTAGAGAAAATTATTTCCATTAAAATAAAAAGAAAAAAATTAGATTTTCCCCATGTATAGATTTTTAAAAATTGTATTAAAGGGTAAACTTACTGAAGGTAAAACTATTTTTACCTCTGTTTTTCAGTGCTTAGTTATCCCAAAGATACTCAGTAGATCTTGGATGGTTGTGAAAAATGGATGGATGGATGGATGGATGATTGTTTGAGATGCACTAATTGGAAGCAGGAAGGAAGGAAGGAAAAGGGAGGGAGGAAGGAAAGAAGGAGAGAAAGAAGGAAGGGAGACTGCTTGGGTTGGTTGGATAGATGAAGGGAAGGTTGGTTAGGATGGAAGAAAAGATGGTTGATTGGCTGGCTGGGTGTGATGGAATAATGGGTGAAAGGATAGATTGATGGATGGAATGGATGGCTGAAGCTGGAGTTGATGTTAGAGTATAACAAACTCTCAAGTACTGTGGGCTGCTTCAGCTTAGGGACAGAGATGTTGCTGACATAATTTTCTTCTCTTCTGGGAAAGATGGAAATATCTCAGCTTTTTATGCCAGTCTCATTAACAGCTGCCAAGACATATGTGGGGCTCTCAACTGTCGTCCTTCCTCTTCACATCCGTAGAAGGGCAGAGAGAGTTAATAGGCTGAATTGAGGAGACACGAGAGTTAGCATCTTAATTTTACAGGTGGGGTAACTAACTGAACCCCCCTTTGCAAATAATGTCCAAGCTACTAGAGACCTTATAAAATACCAGGCATTTAAAAATAAAATTGTAAACCATAGAAATGAACAAAAGAGAAAGAAGAGGGTCATTAAAGTCATTCAGTGGGCTGGGACAGGTCTCCCCACTGTGGTTACTGCCAAGGCTAAATTGCAGTGGGTAATGCCATCTGCCCTGGTATTCTTCTCTCACTCCTGAGAGCTTTTTATTCCACTTTATTTTAGGAATGCCAAAAGGTGGGTTTCTAATTCTATTCCTCTCTAGTTCTTTTTATAGTACTCAGATCTGGGCGAATATCAGTACTATAAAAGTGTGTCCTCTTTTTTTGTATTTTAAATCAGCCAGAAGTTTAATATCTTGAATTTCCTGCTTCCTTGGAATTCATCACCTGCTGTTTGCAGTGCCAGTTGCACCTGCACGGTTTTCTGAGCACAGGTCTGCCTGCCAGGCCGTTAGCAAGGCCAGTGGACAGATCACATGTTTGGGTGTTTTTAGATTCTGTCACTTTAATGAGAGTGAAGTGCTCCAGGCTGCCTGCAACCCCTCCCAGTGTTTGAGACAACTGAGCTGGAGGCAGGGGTCCATTTAGAAAGTGCCAGGAAGCAGCAGAAAGTTCTCAAGCACATTGACCTATGAGGAGGGCAGCGAGTCGTGGCCCTGAGTTTGTTGGGGTCTTTTTCTCTGTGCCTCTTAAAAAAAAAAAAAGTACATTCTTCTAAAGGCATTGACTAAGGTGCTCTAGCAGGAGCTACCTGAGCCCCACCCACACACTCATCTTTCCTGGTTCAATGCTGACAGGCTCGAATTCCAACTGCCGACACCTCGTTTTGTGTCCTGAGAACTTTCTCTTGACCCGGAGCCCCCCTTCGCCACCTGTGCAGCAGGCCTGAGTGCTAGGGAATTGAAGCTCCGGGGAGCAGCCTCCC
Organism: Halichoerus grypus; assembly: GCF_964656455.1. NCBI lineage: Eukaryota > Metazoa > Chordata > Mammalia > Carnivora > Phocidae > Halichoerus > Halichoerus grypus. The sequence continues at coordinate 13,402,656 of NC_135724.1, forward strand.
AACAACGGTGAACAGGAGTTGGTGTATAAATACCCCAGCTCCCTTGCCCCAGGCGGGATGACTGTGACGTGTATGTTCTTCATTGGCTTCCAGAGTTTTCTGAGCACTTCACTTTTTTGTGTTTTAATTTCCGGTTTCTTCATCCAAGGAGATGAAATCCCTTAGTCCCTTGCTAATTTCTGCAGTTTCATTTTCGTCTGTGTGGGGGTGCCTTTCTCTGTATTTATATTGCCCAGGAATCCCAACCACTGGATTCTGAAGGATCGTGTCTTATGTTCTGAAAAAGAATCTCAGCCAGTGTCTCTTTGAGGATGCCACTCTCAGTCTTTCTAGTCTTGCCTGAAATTCCTGTTAAGGATATGACAGTTCTTGTTATTTAATCCTCCATGTCTCATAGACTTTCTTTAATATTCTCCATCTCCTGCTGGCTCCTTCTTCCAATTTACAGACTCTTTCTTTAGCTGTGTCCAAGTGCTGCTTAGCCCCATCTACTGAGTGTTTCATTGAAACGATCCCACTTTTCATTTCTAGAAGTTCTGTTTGGCTCTTCTTCAAATCCATTGGCTGTATTTATCCTCATTAGTTAGTCTCTCTTCTGTGGTTTTTGTTTTAAACATATTACCTTATGTACTCTACCTGAACATTTTATTATCTGAAAGCTATGTTTAGCATGGACATTGACTTTTACTCATGGTGACTGTGTCCTTTAGTGCTTAATAATTTTTTATTTTTATTGTAAGCTTGTCTTCCACCGGGAGGATCTTGTTTTGTTCTGTCTCGTTCTCTGTGGGAATCCTGTGCAGTTTGGAACACAAAAGTGTCCCTCCACAATTGTTTTATTTTTGCTATTGCCAAGTTCCTTGGGGATAGTCAAAGCAGCTAAAAAAGTCACCGCCTCTATGTAGCCTGCTTGGATCCCTTTTCCTCAGCTGAGCCTTGAACTTCTCTGCTTGCCTAGCTCCTTGTACACATCTCTGTGGCATCCCAGGCAGCACTCTGTTTTGAGACCGTGTATCTGTTTCCTCAATGACTCTAGAAGGCCCTCAACACTCATCAGGTCTAGCACAGAACTCATAAATGTTTGCTGAATGAATGAACTTGGAGAAATAAGTCCTCAGAGCCTCAGCTTCTTTGAATGGGAGGTTATCTTCTATCCTTATCTCATGGGATTTAGGGAGATCATAGACCTTCAAGGTCACAAGGTGCTTTAATTCAACCCATAAGATCACTGCACCAAATCTTTAAGTCCCTGCATAAGCTAATTAACTAAGGGGCCCGCACGAGCTGTGAAGCACGGACACAAGCACGTCACCGTGGTTCCCCACTGTCCCACTGCTACCCAGTCCTGGCCACTGGTTGACCATCCAGGATTATCTGCTTTCTTGGTGCTTGGTGAGCCAGGAATGGTTGCAATGGAAGATGGAAGATCCATCATGTAGTAACAGTTTCAGACTTTTCTGAGACCCAAACAAGGCTATACTGAGGCTGATTGCCTCGGGCTTATCTTGGACTTATAATCCTTCAAAATCTAATGGCAATAGCCAAGAAAGCAGCTGTGTCCACCCTAAATGCCCGCTGTCTGGTCCTCATTTTCCCAGCCTGCCTGAGCATGCTTTGAGAGTGCTGACCTTGACACCACCCGGGCCGGTTTATTCTCACTGCAAGGTCAGAGGCACAGCCTGAACTGTAGGTGTGGTTGAATTTTGACTTGAATTCCAGTTAAAGGTAGAGTTGCATTTGATACTCAACATTCTATACATGAAATATAAGCTACCTCAGAACACTGGAAATTCTTGATAATGGCAAAGCAAACCATTTTGGGTTTGTATTGTACCTTTTCTTTTCTACTCAAGCATTTTGTAGTGGGAAAAAAAGGACTGGGATTGCAGTGTTTTTTAGTGGTTCCAACTAGCTATCTTCCTCTGCCCCCTAGTGGCCTCATGACAAATTGTAAGACCCTTCATGTTTCTTCTCAATTTCCCTGGTTGCTTCTATTCTTACTGTTTTTGTTATTGTTCATGAAAAAGAAAGATTTTTCTTAAACTTACCACAACCTCAGAGTTCCCTATGCTAAAAATGAAATTAATGAAGTATAATTTTACTAGAAAATATGTGTGCAGTGAGAGGCATTGAGAACCTAGAATTTAGGAAGTGATTCTCTCTTATTCCCCTACAGGCTGCCTCCATGGCCATCTACCTTTGGTGTCAGTACTTTCTGGGGCAGCTGTTTTCCACTCTGGGACCCCTTGTTTGACAGCTCCATTTGAACCAGCATGAAATGTTCACTCCCTCCCCAGCTGCATTCTAGAATCTAGAACCTCCCAAGTCAGACCTAAGCCTGCCTTCTGGTGTTCGTGGTGGGGTTATCTAGTTCCCACCCTGGACTCCTGTCCAGGCCAAGAACAGCACCTTCCTCATATGCCTTGGCTTCCAGCACCCACTTCCTCCTGCCTGTGCTCTCAACATGGCACTAGTATGGTGGAACCCCGAGACAATTGGATCCTAGACATGAACATGGTATTCACAGGGTGGTCGGACCAACACCAAGCATAGTTGCTTCTGGTGACGTACAGACCACGCAAACCATGTCTTTATTTATGCCACTAAGCCTGCGTTAGTTCCCTTACCAAACGCAGAATCTGATCGGCTCCTATTGAGCTAGCTGCCTCCCAGCACCCTCCGGTCATCTTCACATGTATAGTGGCCAAGGAAAGCTTTTCTCATTCTTCCCTCATGACAGTGGCTTCTTTGTTCAATATAGCCATGGTAACTTTATTTTTATCTCTGTTTTTTTGCCAGGAGACTGGATCATAATCTGACAATAAGGAGAAATTCCAACCTGGAGGATTTGACCACAGAGGAAAGAACGTCCTGAGAGTTCTCTTTCAGAAAGAATGAAGGGATGTCCCTGGGGCCAAGAATCAAGTTATGTTCTTGACCTCCACCCTCTCTGGCTGCCATGCTCCTTGTCAGTGACATGGAATTTACTTCACCGTGCTCTTGTAGTATTATAGGAAGGGGAGAGGGCTTTCCAGAGAAGAGAAAGCCTCCGCTCCTTCTAATCTTCAATGGATAGCTGAAAGATACTGTACAATTTCAGGAACTTTTCCCATAAAACCGCACTGACTTTCAGGAAATTAGCTCTCCTGTCACTAGCTAGTGGGAACCTCAGTTCACCACTCACTGGTGTGTAAGAAATACTATGTTTTTTTTTTTTTTTTTTTAAGATTTTATTTTATTTATTTATTCATGAGAGACAGAGAGAGAGAGAGAGGCAGAGGGAGAAGCAGGCTCCCCGCTGAGCAGGGAGCCTGATGCGGGACTCGATCCCAGGACCCTGGGATCATGACCTGAGCCGAAGGCAGACGTTTAACCATCTGAGCCACCCAGGCGCCCAGAAATACTATGTTTTTAATTTTCCCTAAATCCAGTTCTAAATCTCTGTTGGTTTCCTAGGGCTGCCATAATGAAGTGCCACAGGCTGGGTGGCTTATCCAATAGAAACGTCTCACAGTTCTGGAGTTCATAGTGTTCTCCCCATGTGCCTATTTCTGTGTCCAAATTTCCCTTCTTATGAGGACACAGTCATATAGGGCCCACCCTAGTGACTTCATTTTGACTTGTGACTTAACTTTTTTAACTTCATAACTTCATAAAGACTTCATGTCCAAATAAGGTCACATTCTGTAATACTAGAGGTTAGGACTTCAAAATATCTTTTTTCGAGGGGACACAATTCAACCCATAGCAATTTCCATCCTGCCAAGTTAGCAGGAAACCCAATCTTGACTAACATTAGCTCCCTCTCCACCACACCCACATACTCTCCAGCCCAGAACTGAGTTTCTGATGTTTTTGGCCAACCCTAAGCACCTGGGAGATCCCTCTGTCTTTCATCGTTCCTGCTTGCTACTGAGTGCCCAAGCTTGCATGGTGTCTCTGAGTCAGAAGCTAACCAGCCATGCTCTGCTTGAAGGCCCAAAACTCTTTGTCATCATTGGCAATTCCAGTGTCCAGGGAGTCGGCTGGGCAACCTGGCACCCTCCATAGGCATCCTTTCTGAATACTGGCACTTCACCAGGGACCTGGGGTCTTGCTAGTCTTGACCCCATCAACCTCTTTCCTTGTACTTCTTAAAGCCCCTAAAGGTATCTCCTCAGGTGGTCCCAGAAGAAACAGAGCCATGACATTAAGCAGATTTATCTTCAGACCTTCCCTGAGGAGAGGTCACTCAGAGCCTTGCTTATTTACATGAAATAGAGAGAGGGGGAAAAACATTAGGTGAATGACAAAGCTTGTATATCAGTGGATTGTCCTGCCATGCTTCTCACTGTATACCCAACAAATAAGCCATAGGCCAATTCACCAAGAGAAACCTAGCTGGCTGGGAACCTCAGCCCTGAACATGGTCTCCCACTTCTCTTCCACACTCAGTTCCAAGGTGCTTGCCTACCTGAGCAGGTGTTGCTGGGACCTGCGGGTGGCTAAGTGTGAGTGAGTTTTGCTGGGGTCTCCAAAGTCAGAGTCACCTACTGGGAATTGGACACAGAGGGCAGAGCTAGAACCAGAAGGGGACGGTTTAAGAAGTTGAGGGGTCTGTAGTCTCTCCTGAAGAAGAAAAAAGTGACCGTATGCTTGGGCAGGGGCGCTGTGGTATAAGAAATATATTTGGTCTTTGTCTCCAGTTCCTGTCACAGAGCTCCTAAAACCTGGGAATTTCCTGAGTGACAGGGATGGCTTTTGTTATAAAGAGCTCCTTCATAAAGAGCTTCTTGTGGTCTCACCTGAGTTTATGCTAATAAGGTAACTTAAAATGGAGTTCCTAGATAGCCTAAGGATGTTTTTGGTCCTAGAAAGACCGAGGAGGATGGGCTCCATCACCAGAAAAAACTAGTGGTTAGAGGGTTGGAACTCCCAGCCCCACCTACCAGCTACCCAGAAGGGTAGTAGGGGCTGGAGATTAAGCTCTGTAAAAACTCTTGATGGGAGAGATTTGATGAGCTTCCAGATTGGTGAACACCAATTCTGGGGTGGTAACATGCCCAGAGAGGCCATGGGAGCTCTGCACCCCAGCCCCCATACCTTGCTCCGTGCATCTCCTCCATCTGGCTGTTCCCGAGTTTCATCCTTTATAATAAACCTGGTAAAAGAAGTGTCTCCCTGAGTTCTGTGAGCAGTTCTAGCAAATTATTCAATCTGAGGAGGGGGCTGTGGGAACCCCTGATTCATAGCTGGTCAGTCCGAAGCATGGGTGGCCTAGGACTTGAGACTGGTGTCTGAAGTGGGGCAGTCTTGAGACTGAGCCCTCAGATCTGTAGAATCTGACACTAACTCCAGGTTGTTGGTCGTCAGACTTGAATTCAATCGTAGGGCACTCATGTGGCATCCGGAGAGTTGGAAAAATCATTGGTATGGAAAAAACCTAGGCATGTGTTGTCAGAGTGTTCTGGGTAAAAATAGTCCAGGCTCACCCTGACCCCAAAAGGCCAAGAGGGGCAGACTGCTGGATTGAGGTATCCCTGTGCTTGAGATAGAATTGTGTGGAGGACAGAGAGGGTCCCTCTGGGGCCCCTAAGGCTCTGATGGCCCGTGTCACTTAGGTCCACAGGGACAGAGACTCCTTTTTTCTTTCACTGTCTGTGAGATTCCTGGCACTAAGGAAAGTCCACAGAGAATGGTAGCTCCATATGAGGCAGCCCAGCAGCTGACAGGATAGAAGGCAGAACCACACCACAAGAATACTTTGTAGGGACACAGCTCGGCTCAAGGAGGCCAAGAGCACCAAATCAGAAGTAGTAAGTGCCCTTAAGGACGTGCACTTGCAGCACACTTGTACATGTGTGTGCACGCGCACACACGGAGCTTAACGCACATGCGTCTCAAAAGTTTAAAATGCAGCAGACGAATCAAAAGAAGTTGTAGTCATTGTGAGATTGGAATTAGTGCCCTGGAAGATTAAGCGCAAGAACTGTCTCATTAACCAATTTGCTGGATTCAGAACACCCCAGATCTGTTGTATTTCTCTGTGCCCACAGGAGTAACTAGAAAATATATTTTTTTAACGGTGGCTTTTACAACTACGTCAAGAGAACATCAGATACCTGGGAAGAAATCTAACAAAGGATGTTCGAGGCTTCAGCAGTGAGAACTATAACACATCACTGAAAAAAATTAAAGGAGACCTGAGCAAATGGACGGATCTGCAAAGTTCATGGAAAGGAGACCTCAATATTGTTAAAATGTCATTTATTCGAAATTGGTTTATAGATCTGAAGTAATCTCAATTAAGATACCAAGATTTTTATGTAATTGGCAAGCAGATTCTAAATATTCATTGGGAAATCCTCCCCTTAACAGTACATAAGAGTTTTAATTATTCCAAAATCTCATCAACCCTTGGCATTGTCTGTCTTTTGATTTTATTTTGTTTTATTTAATTTTATTTTATATTACAGGGATATTTATCATTTTGTATGGGAATTCCTAAGGGGAGTAAATCTGTGGTAAATCCCTCCAGGGGTGGATGGAGAGGGTACCCATCCTGAGTGGGCATTGTTTCTCTTTGTTTCTGCAGACGGACAATGGCGGAGTTCAGGGTGAGCTGGCCAAGAGACTGTGTCACACAGCAAGTGAGAGATTTGAGGTGAGGGGTTGGGAGTCCTGAGTGGATGAAAGGTGAGTGGCAGGGCATTGCCTTAACATGCCTTCCATTTCCCTGGGGCCTCTTCTGCCAAGAGATGCCACCACCCACTCAAAGTTCTCAAACCCAGAAAGTACTGATGACAGATGTTTCCATGAGTGATTCTCGGCTGGGTGAGTGTTGGTGTGGCAAGGGATAGAGCTTTTTCCAACTACATGTGTGCCCTTCTTTTCCTCCAGAGATCCTTGATCAGCCACTTAGAATCATCACCCTTTCTCAGAGCCCCATGGTACTTGGTGGGAAAGCCATTCGCCCAGGCGTGTTGGGACAGCAAAATGGCTGAGAACCAAGGCCCACATGGGTGATCTCAGTGACTCCCAAAATGTGGCTTTCTCAAGGCTCCAGGAGAATTAGAATGCCAGTAAACCCACCTGTGGCATCCACTGACATTGAACCCAAGGATGGCTTCCCGGATCGCTAAGAAACTCCCCCGTTGTCTTTGGCTTCTCCAAAATGAAGAAATTGGGGTGAAGTAGCTCTCGGTGTCTGTTTCCTGCAAGCATTCTCTGACAAGGTCTCTGTCTGGTGTGAGTCTTCTGAAACAACTTGAGAGTGTTACACAGTCCGAGACATTAAGCTTAAGATGATTAAAAAAAATCTGTACATTGTCAAGCTTTTCATTGTCCTACGTGTATTTTTCAGAATACTTTATCTCTTCTCAGTAACACCTTTCTGTACTAACTTCTAGGAAAACAACTGCAAGGTGATAATATGTAAGTGATTCATAAGCTGCAGGGCACTGTATAAATATTGGCGCCTCCACAATAAGATGCCTTCAACTTACAACTTGGTGAAAGAAACTAATGCGCGAACCCTCGTGCTTTCCTGTGTCAGTCTCCAAGTTCAAGCCAGGTATGCACTGAAATTTAGTTTAAGTGAATACCAGAGAGAGGATTCAGGGAGGGCGAAGAAACCGTGATGAGGATCCTCAGTGCTTCTTGGAGGCACTGAAATGTGAAATAACCTTTGGAAAGCCTGCGAGGTGACTTGGTATTTTTCCACCCCACTGAAGCTGAAAGGTTAATGAGTTTGCCGTGTATGTAAGAACCAGACCTACAGTTTAGAAGTGAGGGCTGGATGCCCCACACTCCTAGCTCCGGAGCAGAAGTGGGATGGGGGGGTACTCTCTCTTTGTGAGGGTTACCCACCCACAGGGGCAGAGCTCCGGGAGAGGCTCCCATTGCACGTGTCTTTCCAGCCCCCTACCTTTGACCCCCTATGTCACCCCCAAGGATATGCCTCTGCGGTGTTCGGTCCAGGGGCGCCTTCCAGGCCCTGCGCGGGTCCCGCCGCTCGTCCTTGTCAGCGCTGCCGCCCTCCCTCACAGACACGGAAATTCTGAGAAGACGCGTCCACTTACCGGTGATGCGGCCTCGCCCTCCAGACCGGCTGGCTCTGGGATGGGGCAGCCCTGCCAGGCTCGTCCTCTCTGCTCCGAGCGAGGCTCCAGAGGTGAATGAATCTGTCAGAATGTGCTCTTCGGGGAAAACCAGTGCTCTGGTTTTCAGCCTCCTGTGAAAGCTGATGCTTGAGTCCTTCCCAGACCCGGAGCTGATAAAGGAACTCTCCATTTTCTTCTCTTGGCCTGCGGGAACTACGATTGTCCTCGCTGGCTGCACAGTGGAATCACCCAGGGTGCTTTAAACAATACTCGTGTAGGCCCTACCCCCAGGCCAGTTAAATCCGACTCTGTCAGGGTGAGCTTCTGGCATGAGCGTGTTTGAGTCCTCCCCAGCGGCTCTGGCGGGCGGCCGGCGGTCAGAAGCACAGTGGGCAAAGTACCCCAACGGCTCTGAGAACACAGGGCCCATCCAAAACGCTGTGCCAATCCCCACTGCCCCCAAAGCGCTGTTGAGGATGCGTTGTCATTACCCTTCAGGTTCCCAGAGTGGCTATCCTAAGCCACTGTCACGTCGTCATGCTCCCTCCTCTGCCCTGACCTCTGACCTGCCCAGCACATGATCCAGCCCCTTGCCCACCGAGTCCAACTCCAGATGCCCACCTTGGCCCCAGCCCCTGTCTCTTGTCCCAACGCTGTACTCGGGTTTGTGGAGCGTCAGTAGATGCACAGCACAGGGCTCAGGACAAAGCCAACTCTACATCTTCCTCATCAAGCCCTTCCCTCCACCTCACCCTTCTGGGGTGGGGTCTCCAGCGAAAAGGCCCCTCACCCCTCACGCCCGGCCAACGTGGACATGCCCGGCCCACGGCGCTCACCCCCCGGGTCTGTAGCAATGCTGACGCTGTGTGGGCTTGAAGAACACAACTCCCAGGGTGGGGCCATGGCCTCCTCTCCTTGTACCTGCAGGTGCCCTATCTCAGGGCATGTGCACATCAGAGTTGTCTAAGGGAATGGCATCTGGCTCCCTGGCTCCACGGCTCCAGGCATCACCGCGAGGGACGCCGACATGAATCAGAGCAGGTTCTAGAATCAGTAGTCAGTTTGTGGTGCAGGCTCATCAAGGATGAGCCCCTACCATGGAACTGATCAACACAGGGATCACTGGTCCAAGTATGCCAGGAGGGCCCTACCATGGCTGGATCTCTTGGCTCCCCACAGAGGTCCCCCCCAGTTGTTTCTGAGAGCAATCAGGGTATTGTCACGGGAGTTCCTGGGAAAGACCCTGCTCTGGGTTGAACTGTGCTCCTTGCTAAATTCATATGTTCAAGTCCTACCCCTCCATACTTCAGAATGTGACCTTACTTGGAAATAGGGTCTTTGCCGATATAATTACTTTAAGATGAGGTCGTTCCTGGATTAGAGCAGACCTCAATCCAACATGGCTGGTGTCTTTATAATAAGAGGGAAATTGGACACAGAGACCCAGACACCCAGGGAGAAGACCCTGTGACAAGGGCAGAGACTGGAGCACGGCAGCTGCAAGCCAAGGAGCACCAAGGATCACGGACAGCCACCGGGAGCTGGAAGAGGCAAGGAAAGGTCCTCTCCCTCGTGTTTCAGAGGGAGCACGTCCCTACCGACACCTGACTTCTGATTTCTAGATTCCAGAGCTAGGAGAGGATGAGCCACCTGGCTTGTGGTACTTTGTCATGGCAGCCCTGGGAAACCACGACAAGAGTTCACCCCCAGCCCAGCTGTCAGTTTCTCTCTCAGTGCCTTTCTAGGGGTTCGGATGCTCCACATGTCAGCAACTGAAACCCCATCTAATTGGCTGGAGCAGCTAGGGGATTTTTTTTTCTGTATCTTAAGTTGCTTGATAGAAAGAGATACCCCTGTCAATAGTTATCATCAGATGAGTATATGAGCCCGGGGAATTATACACGGGGATATGTGTTGCTGGGGCAGGCGGGAACAGCTTTATAATCCCAGACGGAAGACTCTGCCTTTCATCTAAAAGTGTGCATTCAGCTTACTTCATGGCTTTCCTAGAACAAAACGGTTCTTTACATCTGTGTATTGGAAGTAGATTTTGTAGTGGAGGCAGCTTCAAAAATGATGTACCAGGTTGAGCCACTTGAGGCAAAAAGCCTCTCAGCAGTTTTTAGAATCCAGTATCTTCTACCAAGATTTCAAAATTCTTAGAGCTGAGTTGTAACCGGGGCATCCAGTGTGTGTGTGTGACAGTTTAATATAGCCTTGGTAAAATTTGTAAAATAGTCTGGAATTTTGTCCTCAAACAGTAATTCACCAATTCTTTTTGCAGTTCACTTCTTGAGCATTGTCACCAAGATCTATCCAGGTGGAAAAGCAGCTGAAATCAGAACACTCCTCAACATGACCTCACCACAGAGCCACAAAAATGGTAAATTCCTGTGAGGCCAGACACCAGATACCCCAGCCTTGCACACACTGGTGCTGTTGGGGAGAGAACCACAGGCTCCTGTTTGGGTTTCTCTCTTGAGGGAAAAAAAGCCACAAGGAGTCCTGGATGCTCAGCTCAATCAAGTTCAGTGGGCATGTGTTAGATGCTAATCGATACTCAATTTTGCCACCAGGGAGGGTGCTGTTTTGAGCAGTTGCATGTCTATAGGAAATAATAGAGTGATTTATTTTTATGTTGAAAACTTCAATATTTGATATGCATTCTATCAATATGGCCTCCTCCCCCCACCGCGCTTGCCTCTAATGTTTAATTGTAATGAATTGTAGTTGCAACAAATTGAACCAATTGACATTAAAATATGAGATTTAAAAAAAAGAGGTAGAAAAGCATATCCTTTGTGGTCAATGTTAATCTTGCAAAGGATTTTTTTTTCTGTAAGGCCTGCCAAGAGCAGAGAAGATGAGGACAGAAAGCGATTCACTGAATCAGCAGCTCCAGAGAGGTCAGAAAGAGATGGAATCGGCCCTGCACGTTTGGCAAAGAGAAGAGAATGGAGAGGTTGGCTGGAGGGCCCCAGAAATGCATCCTGGGAGATGTGAACGAGGAGTGTGTGTGACCAAGGGGTGGTCAGGAGGATGGGGTTGGGTGCCATGCGGCTTTGGGAGGGAGGGTCATCTGGGCCTCCTACGATGTGACCCCCACCCTCTCACACCTTGGCTGCCAGCAGGGCCCCTTCACTGTCCTGGCTTAGCTTCCTATTCCAGACACAACATTCTGTGCTCCTTCAAGTCAATAACCTCTCCAAGATGTGGCTGTTCTCGACCCACTGCACTTCTGCGTGACCTGTCAGAGCCTGGAAGGACGTGTGGGACCCACCTGGTAAGAAGACTGGATCAGTGGGGTCACTCCCCTGGGGCCCCCAGCACCACGTTCACCAGACTAAGAAAGCTGGGGCTACAGGATGCTGTCAGAACAAAATCTCCCGAGACTTTCTCAAATAATCATGGCCTGGAATTATCCCAAGCATTTTGTGATTCCCCTCATGCCCCTGCTCCTCGGCCTTCAAAGAGCCCCCAGTGATGGAGAAGGGAGTCACTTATGTATCCGTGTGGCAGTTGTCACATGTCTGCTGTCTGTCTGGTATTGTCGCTTACGTCCAGGATACTTCACGAAGACAGACGAGCTTCTACTCTCCTGGAACTACAATCTGGGGAGGGAATGGTGAACACATAAACTCGATCGTTTCATGTATTGATAAAGGCTATGAGGCAATTCAAATGCAGTGACATAGGACAGGGTGACATTGAAGGGCCCACCTCAGTTCAAGAAGACCCTTCTGCAGAGGTGAACGTCTACACCGAGGTCAGACGGAGGAGGCAGACAGGAGAATAAGGAAGAGTGTGAAGGGGGCCAGAGCTGTAAGGAGGGGCCTAAGTGGGGAGATGCATGGCTTGTTCAGTGGGATGGGACTGGAGATTCTCACCAGGGCTGATTTTGCCCCCCACCCGGGTGACATCTGGCAGTGTCTGGAGACATTTGTGTTGCCACAGTGTGGGAGGGCGCTGCGGGCGGCTCGTGGGTAGGGCCAGAGATGGCTCTAAACGACCTACAGTGCACAGAGCAGCCTCCATAACAAAGACCTATGGGGACCAAAATGTCACCGGTGCTGAGGTCGAGAACCCCTGAAGCAGAGGGTGTGCATGACCGCGGAAAAGCCTATGCGGGAAGGCTGTAGGGCCATTGGGTGGCCCGCCAGCAGACCACTGGGCGCTCATGAGGAGTTTGGGTTTCATTCTAGGGTGACGGAAGGGCCTGGAGACTCCTCCTCAGGAGCCTGGTGTGGGCTCACATTTTTTCCTTTCAGTTAGGCCAATACTACCTTTGGAAAGTGATAGTGGAGGGGAAGGAAGCGGTACGTAATTTACAGTGGTGGTCGTTGGGAGCATTTACTATTATCACACGCACAAATTCATGCTCGTCAAAATCAGAGACAAGGTCCAGGAGTGGACTGAACACTATGGCAGTCGGCAGTGGCCGTTGCTCAACCTCAGGATGTTGAGAGGATCATTTAGCTTTACACTGGATCTCTACCCTCTCTGTGAGACTTCAGAGTCTAGAATAACAAGTGTGTTTCATGACTTGGGAGAAAATAGTATGCATATATTTTTAAATAGACCCTGATTGATGCATATGTTATTCTGGGCAGAGTCGGTGTGTTGGGGGCTCCTTTATTTCCGCACGGTCCACACGGGCATTCGTGCACATTTTCATTCAAAATGCGGACCTGAAGGCACCGTGTTTTGTTTGTTTGTTTGTTTGTTTTTGAGAAAAGCTATCAGTTCAATGCCAAAAACAGGCATAGTTGAGAAGATGGAGGGGCACCGAGGAAACAGAGGAAAATGGACGTGGCCGAGAGCGACAGAAGGCGCTCCTGTCGGGTTCCCTTCTTTGCTTCCACCCTTGATTCCTGTCTCCCACCTCCTGCGCGTGCTGGTGGCACAACGATGCCCTCCTCTGTGCGTCCTGTCTGACCCCTACATCTCAGAACACCTTCCCTTCCCAAAAGCACCTGCCATGTGTCCCATTTCCTCCTGGTCCCTAGTGTAAATGGCGAGCAACTGGGATCAAGTAATGATGACAAACTCATGAATCAGGAGCTGTTCATGCGCAACAGTTGCCATTCTCTTCTACCATCACATTTCAGTTCTGTAAAAAGTGCCCGGTGCCTGAACTGCGGGCCAAGCCCCACGGAAGTGGGGTCCCAGGAGAGGTTGAGGCAGGGTTCGTTTGACTTACAAGGTCTTTGATTGCCACGAGCTCAACGAGACAGGGGTCACAAACTATCACACCTGTTGGAGTCAGGCAGCGAATGTAAATGAGTGAAGCCGACCCGGTGTGAGACGACGGTGCAAGAAATTGTGGTGAATTGGAGAATCAAGGCCCCTATAAACACAGCACCTGCTACTCAGCGTCAACCCGCTTAGTAAATCCCGCCTGCCCCTCCATCGGGACCGCACTGACTGCCCCCCACACCCAAGCCACGAGTGCACCCCATCTGCCTTCAGAGGAACCCAGCACCAGGAACCCCCCACGGTGCTCCAAAGAGGGACCGCTTCCTGCTGGCGGGGCTCGGGTGAGGGGTGAGAGAGAGCCCTGCGTTGAGGCTGGTCTTCAGGGGAAGGCTCTGGAAACCAGCAGTGGGGGTCTCCTGGGACTTCGAGGCACCTCGCAGCTGCCTGAGGAACGGCTGGCCATGAGGAAGCAAGTGAGTGCCTGCGTTTTGTTCGATGTGAACGAGTGTATGCGGCGGGTTGGTGGCATCGGCTTGTTTCTTTTTTTCTGCGCCTCTTGTGCAAAGAACAGTAAGCTGAGGAAGCCTGGATTTTTCTGGAGCGTAGTGTCCAGGATGGGGAGCCCGAGAGGCTGAGGGCCAGCTGGAGCCTGGTACCATTAGTCCCCCTGGGCTTCCAGGAGTAGGGGCCGGATTGTCCCTCGGCCCCAGGTTGTGCTGGGAAGGCATTTGGTTCGGTGGGAAAGCTGCTGGCTCTAGCTGGAGACCTCTCCTCGGTGACCGCCTGGGAAGCCGGGGTGTACCTGGGAGCTGTGGGCTGCTCTCCCGCCAACACCTTGTGGGTCTAGGTCTGGGTGTGGCCAAACCCTGGCAGAGCTGGGCTGGGCAGGTGAGGGGTACACCGTCTGTGGTTGGCAGAGCTGGGCTGGGCAGGTGAGGGGGACACCGTCTGTGGTTGGCAGAGCTGTAGGGGCAGGTGGTGTTTGGAGAGCCTCGAACTCGGGTCTGGAGGATGCTGCGGTAGGGGGTTTGAGGGTGGCTGCAGCTGACCACACAGGGTCAGATCCTCTGGCCCCCTTATTTTCTGATTTTTAAAAAAAGAATACAGTGTAGCCCCAAAGAAACGCATGTGGGTGGCAGCCTCTTCTATGTTTTTGAAACGATGGTTCTGCTGGAAAAGAACTTTCTTGGGAGCTTTCCGTATGATCTGAAACGGCCCCCCATCAGGCGGGGGGAGAGTGAAAAGAAGCAGCTGGCTTCTCCAGGTGGGTAGGTGGTAACTTTAATAACAGCAAAGGACGCTTGCATAGGGGTCTTGTCTTGGGCTACAGCAAGGCAAAGAGATCCCTGCACTGCCCTCCAAATCTTGTCTGTAAAAGGCCCTAACTGGGCTCAGTCATGTGTACCCTGCAGGTATTTTCAACCTCCCAGCATCATCTCAAGGCTGTGTCCTTGGAGCAGCCTGGGGGAGCCGGAAGGCAAGCAGAGCCCACACTCTGAGGCCAGGGAGGAGGGGTGGGAGGGGAGGAGCCTCCGCGTGTCCAGGCCCCGCTGCCCCGTCAGTCAGCGGTCAGGTCTCTTTGATCACGTTCCCCGACAGGGTGGTACTAGGAGGGAACCTCTCCAGAAGCCCAAACAAGCGAGCAGGGTAGCTCGGACAAGCCGAGGAGAAGGATAGGAGTGGGTGGTTTGGGATACGTTGTTGTTGGGGTTTTTTTTTTTTAGATTTTGACAGCGAGAGAGCACAAGCAGGGCGAGGAGCAGCAGAGGGAGAGGGAGAAGCAGGCTCCTGGCTGAGCAGGGAGCCTAACTCGGGGCTGGATCCCTGAGCCGAAAGCAGACGCTTAACCAACTGAGCCACCCAGGCCTGCCTGGGATGTTTTCAAGATGAAACAGAACTGTTGAATTGGCTGGCGGGAGTGGTGAGGGAAAGAGAAGTCAGGAGGATTCCTGGGCATTTGGCTGGAGCAACTGCATGGATGCTTTTCATGTTTTTGTAATAAAAACTAAGAAAAGATTCCTTTGGGGGTAGAAAAGCACAAGTTCTGTATTGGACAGGATGCGTTTCTGACACTTATTAAATATGCATATGCAGAGATAGAGGGAAGATGCTCAAAACATAATTAAAAGGATATCGAATATAGCCTAATCATAATCACATTTAAAAATAGTGCTTAGAAAACTGGAAGGGAATAAAATGGTAATGTGTTAGTGAGATCATGGGTCATCTCATTAACGTTCCTATCTTTTCTAATTTTTGTGTGCATTTTGTAGTCAGGAAAAAATCATTATTGGTTATATTTTAAAATGTGTTCATGGCTTCTGGGGTGTGTGAGAAAGCCTTGTTCCATTTCCAGGACCTTTGTAAAGATGTGCTAAATAAGTGTACCAATTAAAAAGCCAACAAGCTTATGGTGTTTGCAAAGTTGGCGCATTCTTTTATATATAAAAAATACTTCGGAAGCTTATAATGTGTCAGGTGTGGGGCAAGCCCCTGAGATACGAATATTGGTAAGTCAAGGTCTCTTCAAGGAGTTTCCAAGATGAGAGGTGCCCATTTAAAAATCTTGGAATGAGAAAAGAATGTTGTAAATGAGGGACCCCCAAATCCTTAAAGATGAATACTTTTTATCACCACTTTAAACCTTTTTCAGGATCAAACTATCAACCAAATGGAAAAGGGTTCCTAAGTGGGGTCCCAAATACTTTTTTTTTTTTTTAAGGTTTTATTTATTTAGTTGACAGAGCGAGACACAGCGAGAGAGGGAACACAAGCAGGGGGAGTGGGAGAGGGAGAAGCAGGCTTCCCGCGGAGCAGGGAGCCCGATGTGGGCTCGATCCCAGGATCCTGGGATCATGACCTGAGCCGAAGGCAGACACTTAAGGACTGAGCCACCCAGGCGCCCCCCAAATACTTTCTTTGCAAAACCTGTCCCATACCTTTAAAGTTCTTAAATTTTTTTATTCAAGCATAATTAACAGTGTTATATTAGTTTCAGGTGTATATTTCAACAATTCTACACATTACTTAGTGCTCATCACGTAAATGAACTCTTAATCCCCTTCACCTGTTTCACCCATCCCCCCACCCGGCGCTGCTCTGGTTTGCTCTCTATTCCTGAGTCTTTTTTTCTTGTTAAATTCCACGTATGAGTGAAATCATATGGGATTTGTCTTTGACTTATTTCACTTAGCATTATACCTTCTAAATCCATCCATGTTGTTGCAAATGGCAAATGGCAAGATTTTTCTGAAGGTCTGGCGGTAATCCTTCTGTCTCCAATGGGCTCTATAAGATGGTAATGGAAGACACCAGAACTTTCCTGAAAATGGTTTGTGCTCAAGGCTTACCTCAGAGTTCGATTTCCTCCTCCTATATAAAAGCAGCTCCCTATCCATAAATTGCGTGGGACTTGACAGATCTTTTCTTCCACAGTGAGGAGACCTCTTCAATGCTCTCTAATCTCCTGAATCCTCCCCGAGTACAGCCCACCTCCCAGCCCCCACGCGCTCCCCTGAGAAGCCTCCCCTTCCCTGGACCTCACTAGGGCAGTGAGGCCACAATTGTGTCACTAACGAGAGACCGCCCCCCATCCCAAACTTTCTTCCTGTTTTTTTTTTTTAATTTAATTTTGCAAATCACATCATTCTAGAATGAAAAGGTCCCAAACTATTGCTTTAACCCCTGAAGCACTTCCAGGGAGACAGGCAGCTAAATGCGATGGAAAACTGCTACTCGCCCCCACGCGAGCTTTTGTTTGACTACTGATTAATCGGGGGGATTGATCGATTACCGCAGTGCTGTCCTGGGAGTGGAAGATGACAGCTGGAAGCGACCCAAGCATTGTGTCCACAGCCTTCTCTTAAAAACTGAGGTCCCCGGGGCCCACGGGACCTGCCCAGATTCCCACTGTTGGCTCAGAGCCAGCCAGGACCCCGGCTCCTGTTCACATGGCGGTTCTAACTCAAGGGTTGCGAACTTTTACTCCTCAGTGAAAAAAACAAAGCTGGAGCCAGCAGGGGTGTGGTCCACGTATGTATTATGTCACACGCACACAGGATGAGGATGGTCTCATCCATGTAATGGATGATCAGACCGTTTTGGAGCCAGCCACCCTGGGTTCGAACCCCTGTCCTGGCGCTTCCCCGCGGTGACCTCAGGCTCCTCCTTGGATCCCTCTGAGCCTCAGCTGCTTCTTGCATAAATAAAGAGAATAGCCTTCACCTCCTTAGGGCTGTTGCAAGATTTTTTTTTTTTTTTTTTTTTTTTTTAATTTTTTATTTATTTATTTTTTTATTCATGAGAGTCAGAGAGAGAGCTAGAGGAAGCGGCAGAGGGAGAAGCAGGCTTCCCGCCTAGCAGGGAGCCCGATGCGGGACTCGATCCCAGGACCCTGGGATCGTGACCTGAGCCGAAGGCAGACGCTTAACCATCTGAGCCACCCAGGCGTCCCAGGGCTGTTGCAAGATTAAGTGAGATACTGTGCGTTAAACATTTGGGGTGGGGTCTGACACTACTTTAAAACCGTGCAAGAAGATTAACCCTTGCAACTTCCACAAGGGAAGTTCTGCTAGTTCCGCACGCGCCTGGGGGAGACCCTAGCGTTCCCCAGTCGTCATCCTCAGCCAGCAGAGGCAGAAAGGGACCTCTTCACTAGGCTGTGTGCTAGTGGCGCTGGGAGCCCCTCTGGTGCCAACCCTCTCCACAAGCTTCCCCCCCCACCCCAGCCCTGCAGCAGGTGTCCATGGAGCGTATTCAATCAGGCCACATCTCTTTCCTCTGCTGAGAAGATTCCTACTCACCGAGAACTCCTGAAGGGGGTGCCTGTTCCAATCTGTCTTTGGCTCAGTGAGGAACAAGATAACCCCGGTGGGCTCCCAGGCGCCTGCCCACTGTGGGGACAATGACAGACGTTCATGAAAGGCCTAAATCGGCTAACTATCCAGATTGCAGTTTCCACTTGTTTTTGGATGATTTACTTGATATTTATTGATCTTGGAGTATGTGAAATGGCCTGTTGGACACCATAAGCAAATCAAAAGTCACAGGGAAATGCCTCACCAGGGTCCTAGGCAGTTCATAAGAATTCCCTGGGGCACAGGGTGAAGCCAGGAGTGTGGTGGTCTGGGGGGGGGGGTGCTTAATAGGACATTTTCCCCAGTTCCAAAGAACTATAGGTATTAAATTGAGCCATTGGAAACTGTGGCTATGCAGCCAATTTTTAGTCTACCAAAACAACGGAAAAGGGTTTAGCCTGATACCAGCACCAGTGCTGTCTGAGGTCCCAACAGCAGGAGGAACGATTTGAGCCCCTGCCTCCCGCCCATCGCTGTGCCAGCCACCTGGAAAAGACCTGCTCTTCTCTAACACCCCCTGGCCTCCCCTATGTCTGCAGGCTTGTTCAGAGCTTGAGCTGCTTGGCTTCAGCCAGGAGGAGCCTTCTTCCAGCTGTGGCAATCGGGTTCCTTGTACTCCCTCTTAGGAGGGTTTGCCCCTCTCCCTTCCAACCGGGAGCCCCAGTTCTCAGCTGTGCCCAGCAGGGGGCGCTCTCTGCACCAGAGCAAGGAGGACGTCTACCTCTAAGTGCCGCTGGGGGCCATCATCTGGCTGATGATGGGGCTCGATAATCAGAAGCCACACGGACACAAACCACATTCTCCATTATCAGCTTTAACCAAAAAGGAGATCTTTTTGCCCCTCCTGCTTATTTCGGTCTTGTTTTTACTGCATTTTTGTAACTGGGGGACAAAGAGGAGGGATGCTATCGGGGCCCACTCCCCCTGAAGACCTCACACATGCCCCTCCCTTCCGGGCTTTGCCTGTGCAGTTTCCTCTCCTTGAAATTCTCTCCCTCCAGATCCTAACTTGTCTTCATTTCTATTTTTCCTGGAAGTATAGTTGGTACACGATGTTACATTCGCTTTAGGTGCACAGCAGTGCTTTAAAGACTCTATAGTTCATGGGGCGCCTGGGTGGCTCAGTCGGTTAAGTGTCTGCCTTTGGCTCAGGTTATGATCCCGGGGTCTTGGGATGGAGTCCTTCGTTGGGCTCCCCACTCTGCGGGAACTCTGCTTCTCCCTCTGCCCCTCCTCCCATTTGTTCTCTCAATCTCTCTCAAATAAATAGAATCTTAAACCCCAAAACTATAGTTCTGCTGCGCTCACTGCAAGCGTACCTATACAACCCTCGGAGGATGCCGCTGACTGTATTCCCTATGCTGTGCCCTTCATCCCCAGAATGAATTCCAAACTGGAAGCCTCTACATCCCACTCCCCTTCACCCATTTTGCCCATCCCCACCTTCTCCCCTCTGGCAACCACCAGTTCTCTGTTTATGGGTCTGTTTCTAATTTTTTGTGTTTGTTTTTTAGCTTCCACATGAGTGAAATCATACGGTCTATGTCTTTCTGAGTTATTTCACTTAACATTGTACCCTCTAGGTCCATCCATGTTGTTATAAGTGGCCAGATTTCATTCTTTCTTGTGGTATACGCAATGGAATATTCTTCAACCGTATCTTCATTATCTGTTTCTCTATCACGGGCACTTAGGTTGCTTCCATATCTTGGCTGTTATAAATAACGCTGCAATAAACACAGGGGTGCATATATCTTTTCAAATTAGTGTTTTCATTTTCTATGGCTCAACAGTAGAATTACTGGATTGCATGGTATCGGTATTTTAATGGGCAGAGGTGTGTGTGGGGAACCTCCATAGTGTTTTTGACAGCAGCTGCGTCAATTTCCATCCCCACCAACAATGCAGGAGGGTTCCTTTTCTCCACATTCTCGCCAAAACATATTTCTCTTTTTGATACTAGCCATTTGACAGGTGTGAGATGGTATCTCAGTGTAGTTTAGATTTGCATTTCCCTAGTGATTAGTGATGTTGAGCATCTTTTCATGTATCTGTGGGTCATTGGTTTGTTGTCTTTGGAAAAAGTCTGTTCAGATTTTCTACCCATTTTTAATCGGATTATTTGGGTTTTAGTGTTCAGTTATATAAGTTTATATATTTTGGGTGTTAATCCCTTACTAAATATTTCATTTGAAAAATCTCTTCTCCCATTTGGTAGGTGGCCTTGTTTTGATTTCCTTTGTTGGTTTTTTTGTTGTTGTTGCTGGTTTCCTTTGCTGTGCAAAAGTGATATTTTGGAGTAGTCCATTAGTTTATTTTTGCTTTTGTTTTCCTTCCCTGAGGAGACCTATCCAGAAAAATATTGCTAAGGCTGATGTCAAAGAGATTACTGCCTATGTTTTCTTCTAGAAGTTTTATGGTTTCAGGTCCCACATTTAGGTCTTTAATCCATTTTGAGTTTATTTCTGTGCATGGTGTAAGAAAGTGATCCAGTTTCATTCTTTTGCATGTGGCTGTCCAGTTTTCCCAGCACCATCTATTGGAGAGATTGTCTTTTCCCCATCGTATATCCTTGCCTCTTCTGTCCTAGATGAATTAAAAGTGTGGGTTTCTTTCTGGGCTCTCTATTCTGTTCCACTGATTTTTAGGTCTATTTTTGTGCCAGTACCATACTGTTTTGGTTATTACAGTGTTGTAGTATATCTTGAAATCTGGAATTGTGATCCCTCCAGCTTTATTTTTTCTCAAAATTGGTTTGGCTCTTTGAACTTTTCCATGGTTCCATACAAACTTCAGCGTTATTTGTTCTAGGTCTGTGAAAAATGTTATTGGTGTTTTGACAGGGATTGCATTGAATTTGTAGATAGCTTTGGGTAGAGTGGACATTTTAACAGTATTCTTCCAGTCTGTGAACACGGAATAGCTTTCTATTTGTGTTGTCTTCAGTTTTTCTTATCAATGTTTATAGATTTCAGACTACAGGTCTTTCACCTCCTTGGTTAAGTTTATTCCTAGGTATTTTATTCTTTTTAGTGTAATTGTAAATGGAATTGTTTTCTTCATTTTTATTTCTGTGACTTCATTATTAGCTTCTAGGAATGCAACAGATTTTCATATTACATCCTGAAACTACTGAATTCATTTGTTACCTCTAATATTTTTTGGTAAAGTCTTTAGCATTTTCTTTATATAGTATGTCATCTGCAAATACAGTTTTACTTCTTTCTTAGCAATTTGGGTGCCTTTTATTTCTTGCCTGATTGCTCTGGCTATGGGAGCAGACGTCTTTGTCCTGTTCTGGATCTTAAAAGCCCTCAGATTTTCCTTACTGAGGTTAGCTGTGTGTTTGTCACATAAGGCCTGTATTATGCTGAGGTATGTTCTTTCTAAACTTACTTTGTTGAGAGATTTTATCATGAATGGACATTGAATTTTGTCAAATGCTTTTTCTGCATCTATTGAGATGAGCATGTAACTTTTATCCTTCAGTTTGATAATATATCACATTGATTTGTGGATATTGAACCATCCTTGAATCCCCTGAATAAACCCCACTTGATCATTGTGAATGATCCTTTTAATGTATGATTGAATGAGGTTTGCTAATATTTTGTTGAGGATTTTTGCATTGATGTGTTCATCAGGGATATTGGCCTGTCATTTCCTTTTTTTGTAGTATCTTTGTCTGGCTTTGGCTTCCGGGTAATGCTGGCCTCATAGAATGTATTTGGAAGCTTTCCTTCTAAATTTTGGTATAGTTTGATGACACTCAGTATTAACTCTTCTTTAAATGTTGGGTAGAATTCACCTGTGAATCTGTCTGGTCCTGGACTTTTGTTTGTTGGGAGTTTTTCAATTACCAACTCATTTTTGTGACTAGTAATTGTTCAGATTTTCTATTTTTTCCTGATTCAGTTTTTTTTTTTTAATTTTTAAAATTTTATTATGTTAGTCACCATACAATACATCAATAGTTTTTGATGTCGTGATCCAGGATCCATTGTTTTCATATAACACCCAGTGTTCCATGCAGTACGTGCCCTCCTTAATACCTATCACCAGGCTAACCCATCCCCCCTCCCCCTACCCCTCTAAAACCCTGTTTGTTTCTCAGAGTCCATAGTCTCTCATGGTTCATCTCTCCCTCTGATTCCCCCCCCCCTTCATTTTCCCCTTCCTTCTCCTAATGTCCTCTGTGCGATTCCTTATGTTCCACAAATAAGTGAAACCATATGATAATTGACTTTCTCTGCTTGACTTATTTCACTTAGCATAATCTCCTCCAGTCCCATCCATGTTGATGTAAAAGTTGGGTATTCGTGAGTAATATTCCATTGTATATATGGACCACATCTTCTTTATCCATTCATCTGTTGAAGGGCATCTCAGCTCTTTCCACAGTTTGGCTATTGTGGACATTGCTGCTATGAACATTGGGGTGCATATGGCCCTTCTTTTCACTACATCTGTGTCTTTGGGGTAAATACCCAGTAGTGCAATTCCTGGGTCATAGGGTAGCTCTATTTTTAATTTTTTGAGGCACCTCCACACTATTTTACAAAGTGGCTGTACCAACTTGCATTCCCTCCAACAGTGTAAGAGGGTTCCCCTTTCTCCACAACCTCTCCAACATTTGTTGTTTCTTTCCCTGTCCATTTTTGCCATTCTAACTGGTGTAAGGTGGTATCTCAGTGTGGTTTTGATTTGAATTTCCCTGATGGCTAATGATGATGAACACTTTTTCATGTGTCTGTTAGCCATTTGTATGTCTTCTTCAGAGAAGTGTCTTTTCATGTCTTCTGTCCATTTTTTGACTTATTTGTTTTTTTGGGTGTTAGGTTTGAGAAGTTCTTTATAGATCTTGGATACCAGCCTTTTATCTGTAGTGTCATTTGCAAATATCTTCTCCCATTCTATGGGTTGCCTCTTTGTTTTGTTGACTGTTTCCTTTGCTGTGCAGAAGCTTTTTATCTTGATGAAGTCCCAAAAGTTCATTTTTGCTTTTGTTTCACTAGCTTTTGGAGATGTATCTTGAAAGATGTTGCTGTGGCTGATGTCGAAGAGGTTACTGCCTATGTTCTCCTCTAGGGTTTTGATGGATTCCTGTCTCACATTGAGGTCTTTCATCCATTTTGAATTTATCTTTGTGTATGGTGTTAGAGAATGGTCGAGTTTCATTCTTCTACATGTGGCTATCCAATTTTCCCAGCACCATTTATTGAAGAGACTGTCTTTTTTCCATTGCATGTTTTTTCCTGCTTTGTCAAAGATTATTTGACCATAGAGTTGAGGGTCCATATCTGGGTTCTCTATTCTGTTCCATTGGTCTGTATGTCTGTTTTTGTGCCAGTACCATGCTGTCTTGGTGATCACAGCTTTGTAATATAGCTTGAAATCAGGCAATGTGATGCCCCCAGCTTTGTTTTTCTTTTTCAACATTTCCTTGGCGATAACGGGGTCTTTTCTGATTCCATACAAATTTTAGGATTGTTTGTTCCAGCACTTTGAAAAATGTCATTGGAATATTGATTGGGAATGCATTGAAGGTATAGATTGCTCTGGGTAGCATAGACATTTTAACAATGTTTATTCTTCCGATCCATGAGCATGGAATATTTTTCCATCTTCTTGTGTCTTCTTCAATTTCTTTCATGAGTGTTCTGTAGTTCCTAGAGTATAGATCCTTTACCTCTTTGGTTAGGTTTATTCCAAGGTATCTTATGGTTTTTGGTGCTATTGTAAATGGAATCGTTTCTCTAATTTCTCTTTCTACAGTTGCAGTGTTAGTGTATAAGAAAGCAACTGATTTCTGTGCATTGATTTTATATCCTGCCACATTACTGAATTGCTGTATGAGTTCTAGTAATTTGGGGGTGGAGTCTTTCGGGTTTTCCACATAAAGTATCATGTCACCTGCGAAAAGAGAGTTTGACGACTTCTTTGCCAATTTGAATACCTTTTATTTCTTTTTGTTGTCTGATTGCTGTTGCTAGGACTTCTAGTACTATGTTGAACAATAGTGGCGAGAGTGGGCATCCTTGACGTGTTCCTGATCTTAAGGGAAAGGCTCTCAGCTTTTCCGCATTGAGGATGATATTCGCTGTGGGTTTTTCATAGATGGATCTTATGAATTTGAGGAATGTTCCCTCTATCCCTATACTCTGAAGAGTTTTAATCAGGAAAGGATGCTGTATTTTGTCAAATGCTTTTTCTGCATCAATTGAGAGGACCATATGGTTCTTCTCTCTCCTCTTATGAATGTGTTCTATCATATTGATTGATTTGCGAATGTTGAACTACCCTTGCATCCCGGGGATAAATCCCACTTGGTCGTGGTGGATGATCCTTTTAATGTATTGTTGGATCCTATTAGCTAGGATTTTGTTGAGGATTTTGGAATCCATATTCATCAGGGATATCAGTCTGAAATTCTCCTTTTTGATGGGGTCTTTGCCTGGTTTGGGGATTAAGGTAATGCTGGTCTCATAGAATGAGTCTGGAAGTTTTCCTTCTGTTTCTATTTTTTGAAACAGCTTCAGGAGAATAGGTATTATTTCTTCTTTGAATGTTTGGTAGAATTCCCCAGGGAATCCATCAGGCCCTGGACTCTTGTTTTTGGGGAGGTTTTTGATCACTGCTTCAATCTCGTTGCTGGTTATTGCCCTATTCGGGTTGTCAATTTCTTCCTGTTTCAGTCTTGGCAGCTTATAGGTTTCCAGGAAGGCCTCCATTTCATCCAGATTGCTCAGTTTATTGGCGTATAGTTGTTGATGATAATTTCTAATAATTGTTTCTATTTCCTTGGTGTTAGTCGTGATCTCTCCCCTTTCATTCATAATTTTATTTGGGTCCTTTCTCTTTTCTTTTGGATAAGTCTGGCCAGTGGTTTATCGATCTTATTAATTCTTTCAAAGAACCAGCTTCTAGTTTCATTGATCTGATCTGTGTTTCTGGTTTCTAATTCATTGATCTCTGCTCTAATCTTAATTATTTCTCTTCTAATGTGTGGCTTAGGCATCGTTTGTTGCTTTTTCTCTAGTTCTTTAAGGTGTAGAGTTAGTTGGTGAATTCAGGATTTTTCTATTTTTTTGAGTGAGGCTTGGATGGCTATGTATTCCCCACCCCCCCCAGGACTGCCTTTGCAGTATCCCATAGGTTTTGGACCAATGTGTTTTCATTCTCATTGGTTTCCATGAATTGTTTAAGTTATTCTTTGATTTCCTGGTTGACCCAAACATTCTTGAGCAGAGTGGTCTTTAGCTTCCAAATGTTTGAATTTCTGCCAAATTTTTTCTTGTGATTGAGTTCCAGTTTTAAAACATTGTGGTCTGAGAATATGCAGGAAATAATCTTAATCTTTTGGTATCAGTTGAGACCTGATTTGTGACCCAGTATGTGGTCTATTCTGGAGAAAGTTCCGTGTGTGCTCGAGAAAAATGAGTATTCTGTTGTTTTAGGGTGGAATGTTCTGTATATATCTATGAGGTCCATCTGGTCCAGTGTGTCATTCAAAGCTCTTGTTTCCTTATTGATTTTCTCCTTAGATGATCTGTCCATTGCTGAGAGTGGAGTATTGAGGTCTCCTACAATTAATGTATTATTATCAATATGACTCTTTATTTTGGTTAACAGTTGGCTTATGTAGATGGCTGCTCCCATGTTGGGGGAATAGATACTTACAATGGTTAGATCTTCTTGTTGGATAGACCCTTTAAGAATGATATAGTGTCCTTCTGTGTCTCTAACTACAGACTTTAGTTTAAAATCTAATTTGTCTGATCTAAGAATTGCTACCCCAGCTTTCTTTTGAGGTCTGTTGACATGGAAGATGGATCTCCATCCCTTCACTTTCACTCTGGATGTATCTTTAGGTTCAAAATGAGTCTCTTGTAGAATGCATATGGATGGGTCCTGTCTTTTTATCCAACCTGCAACCCTGTGCCGTTTTATGGGAGCATTTAGGCCATTCACGTTGAGAGTGATTATTGAAAGCTATGAATTAATTGTCATCATGTTGCCTGTGAAGATGTTTTTATAGATTGTCCCTGTAAATTTCTGTTGTATATCACTCTTGGGGTCTTTCTCCTTTTATAGAACCCCCCCCCCCCTCGCCTTAATATTTCTTGCAGGGCCGGCTTAGTGGTCACATATTCTTTCAGTTTCTGCCAGTCGTGGAAGCTCTGCATCTCTCCATCCATTCTAAATGAAAGCCTTGCTGGATAAAGTATTCTTGGCTGCATGTTCTTCTCGTTTAGTACCCTGAATATGTCTTGCCAGGCCTTTCTGGCTTGCCAGGTCTCTGTGGATAGGTCTGACGTTATTCTGATGTTCCTCCCTCTGTATGTAAGGAATCTCTTCCCCCTAACTGCCCTTAAGATGGTTTCTTGGTTCTAAGATTTGCGAGTTTTACTATTACATGCCAGGGTGTTGGACTGTTTTCCTTGATCTTGGGAGGGGTCCTCTCTGCCTCTAGGACATAAATGTTTGTTTCATTCCCCAGATTAGGGAAGTTCTCAGCTATGATTTGCTCAAATATATCTTCTAGTCCTCTCTCTCTCTCTCCACTCCCTCCAGGATTCCAATAATTCTGACATTGGAACACTTCATGGTGTCACTTATTTCTCTGATTCTATTTTCATGGATTCTGAGTTGTTTTTCCCTGGCCCCCTCTTTTCCCTTTTTATCTATTAAATTGTCTTCCAGGTTATTAATTCGTTCTTCTGCCTCACTTACCCTAGCTGTTAGATTATCTAGATTAGATTGGATCTCATTGATAGCATTTTTAAGTTCTGCCAATTCAGCTTTCATTTCTGCCCTTAGAGACTCTATGTTGCCATTAATTGATTTCTCCATTCTAGCTATTGTCTTCACAATTGCTAGCCTGAATTCCATCTCCGACATCTTGGTTATATCTGCATCCACTTGTAAATCTGCAGCATAAGTCATAATCTCTGAATCTTTCCTATTTTGGGGGTTCCTCCTCCTAGTCATTCTGTTGATGGGTGGTTGAGGGAATGTATAGAGTCCAAATTATTGACCAGAACCCAAGCAAGATGCACCTGTTTTCTTGGGACCTTAGGGTTGCTGGCCTCTTGTTTTCCCAGCCTGTCTTCTGTGGGAGGGGCCTGCCGCGCTGTTACTCAGGCAACCCTGTTTGGGCAGTGTTGCTGTGCTCCCCTGTGGTGGGGGATGGGCTCAGTGGGAACCAGTTTTTGGGGGCTTTTGTTCTCTGGCGGCTTTCCGTGTCTCTTCCGAGAGTCAGAGCAGAAGAGACCATCTCCAACCCTCTGCCTCAGAGCAGAGAGATTGCAGTTTGTTCTTCAGTGAGCTCTCCAGGCCACACCGTCTCCGTTTCTGTCCGTGCTGCTATAAACTGCAGCGGCCTGGGTTGTGTGCCCCTCCGCAGCGCTCCCAGTCCTGCCTCCAGGTCGGGGCACGTCTCTGCCGTTTGGGAGCGGCTGGCGGTTTTAGAAGCACAGTTAGCCCGCGTGGCCCCGCCGCTCCAGGTTTCTGCCCCGGAGGCTGCCCTAAAGTCCTTTCCCCGCTGCTACCGGTCTGCAAGTCTGTGCCCACCAAATCTGTCGCTCACTGGTAGTGTAGGATCCCCACGGCCAGGCACCCTCCCGCTGCCATTTATCCTTCGAAATCTGCCCGCGGAATCAGGGCTCCCCACTTTGTACCTCGGAACCAACCGCCCGCAATATTCTGTTTGTAGAGATCCAGATCTATCTTCTTACATCTCAGGCTGATTTCGTGGGTGTTCAGAGTCGTCTGGTAGATATTCAGCTCAATTCCTGGGACTGGTTGGAATAGGGTCCCCTACTCCTCCACCATCTTTTTCCCCCTCTTCCTGATTCAGTTTTAGAAGATTGTATGTTTCTTCTAAGTTGTCCAATTTGTTGGCATATAATTTTTTGTAGTAGTCTTAGTTCTTTGCATTTCTGTGGTATGTGTTGTGACTTCTCTTTCATTTCTGATCTTATTTGTGTCCTCTCTCTTTTCTATTTGGTTTTTAATCTCCATTTCTGCTCTGATCTTCATTATAGCCTTCCTTATACTAACTTAGGCTTCATTTGTTCTTTTTATAGTTCTTATAGGTGTAAGGTTACATTGTTTGAGATTTTTCTTCTTTCTTAAGGTAGCCTGTATTGCTATAAATTTTCTTCTTAGAACTGCTTTTGCTGTGTCCCAAAGATTTTTGGGTTGTTGTGTTTTCATTTTCCTTTGTCTCCATGTTTTTTTTTTTTTTTTTTTCTTCCTCTTTGATTTCTTCATTGACCCATTGGTTTTTAGAAGCATGTTGTTAAGCCTCCCTGTGTTTGTGCTTTTTCCAGTTTTTCTTGTAATTGATTTCCAGTTTCATACTGTTGTGGTTAGAAAAGATGCTTGATAGGATTTGCATCTTCTTAAATTTATTGAGATTTGTTTCGTGGCCTAACATGTGGTATATCCTGGAGAACGTTTCATGTGCACGTGAAAAGAATGTGTATTCTGTTCTTGGATAGAATGTTTTCTATATCTGTTAGTCCATCTGGTCTAATGTGTCATTCAAGGACACTGTTTCCTTATTGATTTTTCTGCCTGGATGATCTATCCATTGATACAAATGTGGTGTTAAAGTCCCCTACTATTATTGTATTACTGTTAATTTCTCCCTTTATGTCTGTTAATATTTTATGTTTAGGTGTTCCAATGTTGTGTGCCTAGATATTTAAAATTATTAAATCCTCTTGTTGGATTGACACCTTTATCATTATGTAATGCCCTTGTCTCTTGCTACAGTTTTTTAAAACTCTATTTTGTCAAATCTAAGTATTGCTAGCCCAGTCATCTTTGATTCCATATTCATTCAGTATCTTTTCCATCTCTTTGCTTTCAGCCTGTATGTGTCTTTAGGTCTGAAGTGAGTCTTTTCTAGGCAGCCTATAAATGGGTCTTCCTTTTTTATCTACTCAAACACCCCATGTCTTTTATTGGAGCATTTAGACAATTTATACCTAACCTAATTATTAATAGGTATGTACTTCTTGCCATTTTGTTCATTGTTTTTTGGTTGTTTTTGTAGTTCTCTTCTTCTCTTGCTCTCTTTCCTTGTGATTAATGACTTCCTTTAATGGTATGCTGGGCTTTCTTTATTTTTCTTGTATCTATTGTGTTTTTTGGCTTGTGGTTAGCATGAGGTTCATCTATATCTGAAACATATAGCAGTCTATATCAAGTTGATGGTGACTTAAGTTCGAAGGCCTTAATTTTTACTCCCACCCTCCACATTGTAGGTATACGCTGTCATATTTTACCTATTTTTTAGTGAGTCCCCTTATCTAATTTTTTTTAGATAGAGTTGATTTTACTACTTTTGTCTTTTAATCTTCATGCTAGCTTCATAAGTGATTACACTCCCACCTTTACTGTATGTTTGCATTCACTCATGAAACGTTTTCCTTTTATAATTTATGGCTTTCTCTTTTCCACTTAATTCCCTTTAACACTTCTTGTAAGGCTGGTTTAGTGGTGATGAACTCTTCTAACATGTGTTTGCCTGGGAAACTCTTTCTGTCTCCTTCAATTCGAATGATAACCTGGCCTGGTAGAGCATTTTTGGTTGTAGGTTTTTTTTCTGTTCAGCACTTTGGAGGCCAGAAAGGACAAGCATGATACAGTCAACGTTTCTGCTGAAAAAATCAGCTGATAACCTTATGGGGTTTTCCTAGAACTAGTTCCTTCTTTCTTGCTGCTTTGAAAATTCTCTTTATCTTTAATCTTTAACATTTTTATTTTTATGCCCCAGTGTACCCCCTTTGTTTCATCTTGTTTGAAACTCTGTTTCCTGAACCTGGATGTCAGTTTCTTTCCCCAGGCTGGTGAAATTTTCAACTATTAGGTCTGCAAATAATTTTCCTGCCCCTTTCTCCCTCTCTTCTTCTGGGACCCCTATACAGCAAATGTTTACTTGCTTGACATTGTCCAAGAGATCCCTTAACCTATCCTCTTTTTTGAATTACTTTTTTCATTTTGCTCTTCAGCTTGGATGCTTTCCACCACCCTGTCTTCCAGATCACTGATCCATCCTTCTGCACCCTCTAATACTGTGGATTCCCTCTAGCATATTTTTTATGTCAGTTATTATATTCTTTAACTGTGGTTATTTTTTATATTTTTCATCTCTGTGTTGAAGTTCTCACTGAGTTCGTCCACTTTTCTCTCCAGTCCTGTGAGCCCTATGTACATTAATTTGAATTCTTTAAATGAAATGGAGATAAGCAATCTACCTGATAGTTTTTTTTTTTCCCCCTGAGATTTGTCTTGGTATTTCATTTGGAACAGATTCCTCTGTTTCCTTATTTTGTTTAACTTTGTGCATTTCTATGAATTAGGCAAAACAGCAATTTCTTAACTTGAAGGAATGACTTGTATATCAACGTCCCCTGTGTAGACTGGGTGCCTGGAGAATTTGGCTGCCTGTAGCTGCGGCTGCCATGGGCCAGGTGTCCGAGGGCACTCCGTGCTGGGGCTGACCCGGTGGGATGGGCAGGAGCTGACGTGGGTGTGGGCTAAGGTAGTCCTAGGCTCTCCTCACAAAGGGGCCATGGCCATACAGCTGAAGCTTTACTGGGTGCAAACTGTGGAGTCACACCAGAGGCTGACCTGGCAGGGTAGCTGGAGCTAAAGTGGGTTCAAGCCAAGGTTCCCGGGATACTTACACAATGGGTCCCTTGGCAGGGCACCTGGAGTCAAAGTGTTGCAGGCTTGGAATGTTCTGGGGTTCTTTGCACCTGTGTCACCTTGGTAAGATCCTCTGGTGCTGTGGTGATTGCTCACCAGTGGTGTCCCCGTGTGAGCCATCCTGGGGCTGCCCTGGTTGAACAGCTGTGGCCGATGTGGGCTAGGGTCCCAGCATTTCCTGACACAGCAGACCAGCTACGGTGCACAAACCTTGCTCCTGTCTGCACTATCAAGGTGGGGGGGGGGGGGGATGTAAACTCGGTTGCTTGCTAGCCCCCTGGACCTGAAGAGGGTTCCAGCAGTTCCCTTGCCATTTAGCAGAGTTCTAGGACTGCATCTTTTCTATTCTAGTTGCTCTTCTAAATTGCACCTACTTTGCTGTGTCCCAGGGAATCTAGGGAGAGGGCTGGGGGCTCACAGAGGCACCAAGGTGACGTATGGCACCCAGACCCTGCTCTTGTCTACACTGTCAAGGTGGTAACCATGATGCTTGCCAGCCCCTCTGACCTGGAGAGTGTTCCAGTAGCTCTCCCAATGTTTGGCAGTGTTATAGGTACGGTTGATTTATATTTTGGTTGCACATGCGGCTTTTCTCTGTGCCCCACAGCAGATGCATCTGCTCACAGACCCGCAGTACGATCCCTTCGCCCTGCCGTTCACAGGCTAGGAGGCAGGGTCCCTTGATTAGGGTGTCTTAGTCTCACCTGCTGTACGTTACATGGTCCCTTTATCCTTGTGCAGCAACCACTAGCCCTCAGCTCTTCAGGAGGAATGGCCCTATCAATAGTAGTATATATCCTGTGTCCTGGGAGGAGGGGAGTTCATGATCTTCCTATGTTGCCATTGGACCAGAACTCCTTAACTTATTTTTAATCAAATCTTAGGTCAAATAATCTTTATCCCTTTGCCCACTTCTATTTCCTTTATATTCTTTTTTTTTTTAACATCTGAAATAATTGTGTTCCTTTTTAAAAAAATTTTGTTTATTCAGTGTCTCTCTTGTCGGGAGGGTTTGGGAAGTAGAGATGACAGGACTTGGGGACATATGCCAGCTTCTGCCACTGTCAGGCTTACAGGAGGTGCCACTTTGGGGACCAGCGGGTTCGTGGTGTGGGAGTCCTGGGAGGGAGGTGTCCGGGAGGCCGAGGGGAGAGATGGACATGAGGAAACCAGGCATGTGCTCGGGGCCAGATCGGAGCACGAGCAAGAGGCAAAGGGAGGAGCGTGCAACGCTGAAGTTGCAGAACAGCAGGGTCGGGGAGCAGAGGATAGCCTCCTCAGCTCTGGGCCAGGAGGCTGGGAGCAGAGATGGAAAGGGCTGGAGTTAGCTAACTTGAGGGGGGCATGCAGGGAACGGAGGGGCTGGGACCGTGAGGTGGGTCTAAGACCGATGCTGCAGGGATGTGGGGTGGCTGAGCAGCTCTGAGCTCAGGGGGCTGGAGCTGCCCACCAGGGTGGGGCCGTCTGCACGAACCAGGGCCTTTCTGGCTCCACAGCCCAGGAGGATGCAAAAAGGTAGCATGCTGGGCATACCTCAAGGTCATGTGCCTGGAGATCTTAAGGATGCTTCTAGCAAAAGCATAGCTCAAGTAACAAGGTAGCAATTCCTAGTGGAGGCCAAGAGGCGTGCCCAGCCTGGGGGGCGGGGGGGACACATGGAGACCCCTCTAAGGATTTGCTCAAACCTCCCTCCCATCTTCAGCCCAGGATGCCGAGGGTCTCCTGCCTCCACTGCTAATGGGAGTGTGGCCCAGCCTCAGTGTGCTGGTGTGGGGGCACGGGGTGCAAACTCTTTAAAGCAATGAGGGGGGTGTGGGTCTAGGGGATGGTCATGGGCATGGGTTGCAGAAAAGGACTGCAGGCGAGCTAGAGGAGCTCCGGGTGGGTGTGCTGGATGCAGCTGGAGCAGCTGTGTACATCTCCAGGCTGGGGAATGCCAAGCTGCTCCAAGAAAACCAACAGCTGGAAAATGGTTTGAATGGTGTCTCGTGGGCAGAGCAAAGGGCATTCGTCCTTCGGTTCTTTTCTGCCCTGAGAGTCTGCGTCTTCTAAAGCTCTGTGAATGCAGACCCAGCGGCCATCTTCCTCATCCTTGACTCCTTGCGCCCAGTGCACTTGGCAGAGGCTCAGGCTCTGGAGAGCCTCCCAGGGTGAAGCAGCAATGGTTATTGGCTCCCCACTGCAGGAATGAGGCTGATCTGGAGGGGAATGGGGAGCAGCCAGCGGGATGTGGGCCCTTCTCCCTTGTTTGCTCACGGGAGGTGGGAAGTCAGCATTATCCCTCAGGTAAGTCACAGACAGGAGTTTGGTGGACGGGAGGACCTTCACCCAGCGCTGGTTCTCCGTGACCACACTGCAGGGCTGGGGGTCACAGAGCATTTCAAGCCTGGGGTTGACCCTGTGTGATCTCAGGCTGGTGTGACTTTGCCCCTGCCCCACTGCATTCTGGGTACTGTGCATCTCTGCGGTAGATGGTGAGGTGGTTCACTCACCCGTGTGGCCTCTTACTGCTCTCTGCTCCCCCGGCACTTCTGCACAGAGTGGGCGCTCAGCAGCTTAGGAGGGGCATCAAGGAGCCTTCATCTTTGGAGCTCCAGCAGGAAAGAAGAAAAAAAATGTCCTCGTCCGAGACCATCCGGGTTCTTCCTAGAAGCAGGCATTCGGTGCATTCTTGAGACCATTGCTGCGTTATGATGCTCGGACTACATTGAAATGGAGAGGAAAGGCAGGCTCTCGTCACCCGTGTGCCCAGTTTTTTCTGCTTGCTGCCCTTTCTTTCCCCAACATGCATGGTCTCTCCCTTAGAGTAGGTGCCGCTCATGGAGGTAAAACGAGGACAAAACCCCATATGTTGTAGTGCAAGGAATATCACAATGAAATTTCAGTTGGAAAAGTAGAGGATTCCTAACAACATTTGCATGAAAATTATATGCAAATTATATGGACACAGGATTATAATGCATGCCTAATGAAGTTTCTAGGAAAAAAGTCCTATGGGACTTACCTGTGAGACATGGTGGCTTCAGCTCCTCAGGAAGAAGTATGGCTGATTGCACTTAGGGTAGGCAGAGATGTGATGCTTGTTTCAATGAGCAATTTTTTTTTTATTATAGTCCCCACACTGTAATTTTTTTCCCCTTGAGTTCCCACTTTATTTTTTTTCATCGTGCCAAGTGTACTCTTTAACCCCCATCCCCTAGTTACCCCATCCCCCCGCCCACCTCCCCTCTGGTAACCATCAGTGTATTCTCTATAGTCGGGAGCCTGTTTCTTGACTTCTCTCTCTCTTTCTCTTTTTCTTTGCCCATTTGTTTTGTTAAATTCCACACATGAGTGAAATCATATGGTATTTGTCTTTCTCTGACTGATTGCACTTAGCATTATACTCTCTAGCTCCATCCATGTTGTTGCAAATGGCAAGATTTCATTCTTTTTGATGGCTGAGTAATATTCCATTGTGTATATATACCACATCATCTTTATCCATTCATCTGTTGATGGACACTTGGGCTGCTTCCATATTTGGGTTATTGTAAACAATGCTGCAAAAAAACATAGGGGTGCATGTGTCCCTTTATACTAGTGTTTTTATATTTTGGGGGTAAATACCCAGTAGGGCCATTACTGGGTCATAGGGTAGTTCTATTTTTGACTTTTTGAGGAACCTCCATGCTGTCTTCCACATTGGCTACACCAGTTTGCATTCCCTTCAACAGTGCCAGAGGGTTCCTTTTTCTCCACATCTTCACCAACACTTGTTGTTTCTCATGTTTTTTATTTTAGCCATTTGGACAGGTGTGAGGTGGTATCTCATTGTGTTTGCATTTGCATTTCCCTGATTGAGTGATGTTGAATATCTTTTCATGTGACCGTTGGCCATCTGGATGTCTTCTTTGGAGAAATGTCTGTTCATATCTTCTCATTTTTAAAAAAAGTATTAATTTACTTTGGGGGGGGAGGGGCAGAGGGAGAGAATCCTCGAGCAGACTCCCTGCTGAACATGGAGCCCAACACAGGTCTTGATTTCACAACCCATGAGATCATGACCTGAGCAGAAACCAGGAGCCAGATGCCCAACAAATGAGCTATCCAGGTGCCCCTCTTCTGCTGCTCATTTGTAATTGGATTATTTGGTTTTGGGTGTTGAATTATATCAGTTCTTCACATATTTTGGATACTAATCCTTTGTCAGATATGTCCTTTGCAAATATCTTCTTCCATTCAGTAGATTGTCTTTTAGTTTTGTTGATTTTTTTTTTTTTTCCCTTTGCTGTGCAGAAGCTTTTTATTGTGATGTAGTCCCAATAGTTTATTTTTGCTTTTATTTCCTTTGCCTCAGGAAAACTACCTAGAAAAATGTTGCTATGGCCGATGTTGCTGTGTTCTCTTCAACAATTTTTATGGAATTTGGAAGGTCTCACATTTAGGTCCTTAATCCATTTTGAGTTGATTTTTGTGTATGATGAAAGAAAGAGGTCTAGTTTCATTCTTTTGCATGTGGTCATCTGGTCTTCCCAACACCGTTTGTTAAAGAGACTGTCTTTTTTGCATTGGATATTCATTCCTCCTTTGTTGAATATTAATTGACCATATAATTGGATTTATTTCTGGGTTTCCTATTGTATTGATATATGTGTTTATTTTTATGCTAGTATCATACTCTTTTAATTACCACCACTTTGTAGTATAACCTTAAATCTGGAATTATGATGCCTCCAGTTTTGTTTTTCTTTATCAAGGTTGCTTTGGCTATTCATAATCCTTTGTGGTTCCATACATGTTTTAGGATTGTCTTTTGTAGTTCTGTAAAAAAAAAAAAAATGCGATTGGTATTTTGATAGGGATTGCATTAAATATGTAAATTGCTTTGGCTAGTACAGACATTTTAACAATCCATGAGCATGGAATGTCTTTCCATTTGCATTGTCTTGAATTTTTCATCAATGCTTTCTACTTTTCAGAGTACAAGTCTTTCACATCTTTGGTTAAGTTTATTCCTAATGTATTGTTTTTGGTGCAGTTATAAGTGGGATTGTTTTCTTAATTTCACTTTCTGCTGCTTCATTATTAGTATATAGGAATGCAATATATTTTTGTAGATTTTGTATCCTGTAACTTAATTCATTTGTCAGTTTTTGTAGTTTTTTGATGGAGTATTTAGGGTTTTCTATATATATATATAGTATCATGTCATCTGCAAATAGTTTTACTTTTTCCCAATTTGTATGCCTTTTCTTTCTTTTCCTTGTCTGATTGCTATGGCTAGGACTTACAGTGTTGTTTGAGAAGTGACAAGGGTGGACATTCTTGTCTTGTTTCTGATCTTAGAGGAAAAACTCTGTTTTTCTTCATAGAGTATATTAGCTGTGGGTTTGTGACATTTGGCCTTTGTTGAGAGTTTTTATCCTGAATGGATGTTGAATTTTGTCAAGTGCTTTTTCGGCGTCTATTGAGATGGTCACATAATTTTTATCTTTCAGTTAATATGGTGTATCATGTTGATTTTTGTGGACATTGAACCATTCTTGCATCCTCAAAATAAATCCCACTGACTGTGGCGAATGGTCTTTTTAATGTATTGGTGAATGTGGTTCACTAATATTTTGTTAAGGATTTTTGAATTGATGTTCATCAGGGATATTGGCCTATTGTTTCCTTTTTTAGTAGTGTCTTTGGTTGTGGTATGGGGGTAATGCTGGCCTTGTAGAATGTATTTGGAAGATTTCTTTCCTCTTCTAGTTTTTGGAATAGTTTGAGAAGAATAGGTATTAACTCTTCTTTAAATGTTTGGTAGGATTCACCTGTGAATGCTCTTTCATTAATTGGGATTTGTCTGATTACTGATTCAATTTCATGACGTAATCCTTCTGTTCAGATTTTCTATTTTTCCTGATTCTGTTTTGAAAGATTGTGTTTCTTGGAAGGTATCCATTTCTTCTAGGTCATCCAATTTGTTGATATGTAAGTTTTCAAAATAGTCTTTTGTAGTTCTTTGTATTTCTGTGGTGTTGGTTGTTACTTCTCTTTGATTTCTGATTTTGTGTCCTCTTTTATTTCTTGGTGAGTCTGGCTATCAATTTTATCTTTCCAAAGAGCCAGCTCTTGGTTCTATTGATCTTTTCTATTATTTTTATTTTATTTTTTGTCTCTTTCATTTAATTTCTGCTCTGATCTTTATTATTTTCTTCCTTCTAATTTTAGGCTTTGTTCTTTTTCCAGTCCTTTTTTTGGTGTAAGGTTAGATTGTTTGAGGTTTTTCTTTTTTTCTCCAGGTATACCTGTATTGGTATAAACTTCCCTCTTAGAACTGCTTTTGCTGCGTCCCAAAGATTTTGGGTTGTTTTCATTTTCATTTATCTCCATGTTTTTTTAAAATTTCCTATTTGGTTTCTTCATTGACCCTTTGGTTGTTTAGTGCCACATGTGTGTGGTTTTCCAGATTTTTTTCCTTGTAATTGATTTCTAGTTTCATCCAAGGTATTCAGAAAAGATGCTTAATATTTAAATCTTCTTAAACTTATTGAGCTTTGTTTTGTGGCTGAACATGTGAGCTATCCTGGAGGATGTTCCATGTGCACTTGAATAGAATGCGTATTCTGTTTTTTGGATGGGATGTGTTACATATATCTGTTAAGTCCACCTAGTTTAAGGTGCCATTCAAGGACATGGATTCCTTATTGACTTTCTGCCTGGATGATCTATGATTGATGTCATGGGATGTTAAAGTCCTTTACTATTATCGTATTACAGTGAATGTCTCGCTTTTTATCTGTTAACATTTTCTTTAAGTGCTCCATTGTTGGGTGCATAGATATTTGTTGTTATATCCTCCAGTTGGATTGGTCCTTTTATTTTGTAATGCCCTACTGTGTCTCTTGTTACAGTCTTTGTTTTGAACTTTGTCAAGTATGTATTACTACCCCATCTTTTTATCCCCCCATTTGCATGGAATATGTTTTTCCCTCTTTATTTTCAGTCTGTATGTGTCTTTAGGTCTGAAGTGAGTCTCTTCTAAGTAGCCTATAGATGCATCTTCCTTTTTTAATCCATTCAAACACCCCATGTCTTTTATTGGAACATTTAGACCATTTACATCTTAATTATTGGTAGGTATGTACATCTTGCCATTTTGTTAATTGTTTTCTGGTTGTTTTTCTAGTTCTTCTCTGTTCCTTCTTTTACTCTTTCCTTGTGATTTTTAGTGTTATTGTTGGCTCTTTCCTATAATTTGTGTGTATTTATTATAGGTTTTCAGCTTGTGATTGCCATGAAATTCATGTATAACAACCTAACACTGTTGCTATGCTTTGCAGGATATGGGGGAGAGGGACGCACAGTGTAGGAGGAAAGAATCCGTCCCAACAATTATATTGAACATTTCTCAACTGTCAATATCAAGAACTAATTTCTAAAACACAAGTGTATAAACAGGAGCCATCTAGCTTGTGGTTAACTGAAATGCATATGCAATATAGTTGTAACCACATTCATCTTGTTTACCTCTAATTTTAAAATAATTCATTCCCTTCTGGGGTACGCAAGTGAGGAAGGGAGAAAGTGATACATCTGTTATACCAGCTGAGGCCAAGGATGTCAATGCTTCAGGAAGATGCAGGCTAGAGAACTTCATTAGGCACCAGAGGGGTTCCTTTCTCAGCCAAGATGTCGCCATTTAAGTCACTTCTGAATTTTGTTTCAAGCTTATATTGTGCAAATTCTAGTCTTGGTTGAGGATAATCTCCAAGAGTTTCTTGAGTCACTCTCCAGACTCTTTTTCTATTCTGTTGTCATGAATGATCCTTGAATCCATGTGCATATCCAGCTCAAGGGTTCTTTCTTGAAGGGGTGTAGTAGAGTTATGAGTTTCAAAGGTCTGATTGTACTGTTTAAAAACAATAGCCTTGGGGCACCTGGGTGGTTCAATTGGTTGAGCTGCTGACTCTTAATTTTGGCTCAGGTCATGATCTCAGGGTTGTGGGATCGAGCCCCAGTCAGGCTCCATGCTCAGCAGGGAGCCTGCTTGAGATTCTCTCTCTCTCTCTCTCTCTCTCTCCCCCCCAACCCCGTGCCTCCCCCTGCTCCTGCTCTCTCTCTCTCAAATAAATTTTTAAAAAAATAAAAACAGTAGTCTTGAGTCCAGACTCCAGCTTCTGAGGTCCATTTTCACAATCGTCTGGTGCTTGCTAGCAACGGTCCGTGCCTGACCCAGAAGGGGTGTATTACTCTTCAGCTGGTGGAGGAGGTGGAGGTGTGGGGAGTCTGGGAATAATGCACCACACAAGCA
This sequence comes from Halichoerus grypus, assembly GCF_964656455.1. NCBI lineage: Eukaryota > Metazoa > Chordata > Mammalia > Carnivora > Phocidae > Halichoerus > Halichoerus grypus. The sequence continues at coordinate 13,441,796 of NC_135724.1, forward strand.
GGTTTGTACTGGTTTGGCTTTCTATACTGTGTTCCCCAGGCAATTCGAGTCCACATTGCACTCTCCTCAGCGTCTCTGAAGCAGACCATCACATTTTCTAAAACTCTCTGAAGAATTTTCGCAAGTGAACATTTGAATTGTTCCATATCAAAAAGGTCAAGGTCTTTATCTGGTCCTTTACTCATCTGAAAAACATCCCAAACTTCCTGGTGCTGATCAAGCAGAATATAAAGGATGTCTAATAGGGCTGCATCATGGAGACTTGCACTCTTCTCCTCACAGAGCAGAACAAAGTCCTGAACAAGAGATTCCTTTCTCTGCCAGAAGTTGATGGTCTGCAGTTGATTTTTCAGACAGAAAATCCCAGGCTTGGAGGATTGTCGTCATTTCAGTCATTGGGATTTTCAAGATGGTCCTCTTGATAAACTCGGCCCAGTTTCATCCATCTCTTTGGCGTGTCCGACATCACCAGCCGTGTCTCTTCTCTTGCTGCTTTTAAAATTTTCTGTATCTTTAATCTTTGATATTTTAATTAGTATGTGTCATAGTGTGAACTTCCTTGGGTTCATTTTGTTTGAAACTCTGTGTCTTGAACCCGAATGTCTGTTTTGTTCCCCAGGTTAGGGAACTTTTCAGCTATTATGTCTTCAAATAATTGTTCTGCCCCTTTCTCTCCCTCTTCTCCTTCTGGGTTTCTTACAATGTGAATGTTTTCTCACTTTTTACTGTCCAAGAGGTCCCATTAACCTATCATTTAAATTTTTGTTTTTCTGTTCAGCTTAGGTGCTTTCCATCACCGTCTTCCAGATTGTTGATCCATTCTTCATTTTTCTAACCTGTTGATGCCCTCGAGTGTATTTTTCACTTGTTACTGTTTTCTTCAGTCCCGACTGGTATTTTTTATATTTTCTATCACTTGTTGAAGTTCTCACTGAGTTCATCCACTCTCCTCTCCATCCCGGTGGGCATTTTCAGGAACATTACTTTGAATTCTGTATCCGGTAGACTGTTTATCTGCCTTTCATTTAGCTCTTTTTCTAAGGTTTTGTCTCCTTTTGTTTGGAGCATATTTTTGGGTCTCGCTTTGCGTTACTTTGTGTTGGCTTCTATGAATGGGGTGGAAGCCTTCCATGAAGGATTGATCTTGTGTGGGTAGCCCCCGTGTAGACCGTGTGCGCCCGGGGACCGTGGCTGGAGCTGTTGCCATCACAGGCTGGGGGTCGTGGAGCACGCTGTGCCGGGGCGAGCCTGGTGCGGTGGCTGGGACCGAGGCTGGCGTGGCCTGGGGCAGGGGCGGGTGCGGGGCTCTCCACACCGAGGGGGCCGTGGCTGGAGGCTGCAGGCGAGTCAGCCGCCGGCCTTGTGGTGGCCCCAGGGCTCTGCAGGGAGGGGGTGCGTTGGCGGGGAGGTGCCTGGCCGCTCGGCGCGGGGGCTGCCCTGGTAGGGTGTCCGGAGCGGAGGTGGGCAGGGGCCAGTGGTTCCTGGAGTGCTCTGAGCACAGGGCTGCCTGTAGGGCAGCTGCCGCTGAGCCGGGCATTGGCCCCAGGGGTCCCGGGGGCAGTCCTCTGTTGGGTGGCACGGGACCGCGGTGTCGCAGTGTGCTCTGCGCCTGTGTCACCTCGGCGAGCTGGTCGGAGCAGTTGTGCTTGCTGAGCAGGGGTGTCCCAGTGTGTGCCGTCTGGGGTCCTCTCGGGACAGCTGGGGCCGGTGGAGGCTAGGGAGCTGCGGCTCACGGAGGCGACGGGCCAGCCAGGGCATCTAACAAGGAGCTAGGGGGCCGGGGACCAGGGCCCTCGGTCGGTTCCCTTCTATTTTCGCTGCCCTTTTAAACTGTGGCTTTTCTGTGCTCACGGTCCCTCAGGAGTATCCCCCCGGCACTCCCAGCTTCGGCCGGTGCCGCCTTCGTCCCGTGTCCGTCTCTCCTGCTGTTCCTCCCGCTCTCGCTCGCTCGCTTGCTCTCTCTCGTGCAGATGCTGCTCGGGCCGCCCTCAGCTCTTCTCCCGGAGACCTTGCTCTGTCCAAGCTGGAGACCGGGTGCGTCTGTGCAGGAGGGGATTCGGGATCCTCTGATGTGGTCGGGTTGGACTGGAGATCTTGAGCTATTTTTAACATACCGAAATGTTCCAGCACAAGGAATACCCAAGTAATTCTTAAAATGTATTCTAGGCCAAATAGAAGAGTTTGCTTCGTGTGCAGGATTTATTGCTGGCTGGCAGCATGATTTCTATTAAACGGAAAACTGATCCAAGGACCTTCAAATGTTACTGGTGGAGTAGTTTTCTTAAAGACCCAGAGAAGCCAATGGCCTGTAAATGAGTTCTCAAAGTCAGCGTCTGGGGGTGCAACATTTGGGAAAATGATTTTTGCTGTCATTTTAGCTTTTTTTCAATAGATAAGATTGGTATTTAGGGCAAAGTATGGTTTTTGGAATAAGACCCACGTAATAGTAATGACTGGAAAGTCATAATTTCAGTTTAAAGCCAGTTTTACTTCTAGCTCTTTAGAAATTGAAGAATGACCATGGGAGCAGCCCGTCTGAATTTGGTTGTAATTTCGGTTTGGCGTGGGATGCGGGGGCGACCTTTAGAATCGTTTTTCAAATATGCAGCAATATGACCAGGTTCATGGTAGGTGAATGACAGAAGTGAAATTGTTTGCATAGACTAATTTGCAGAAAATTTATGTTGGAGGATGAACAAAAAGAAAGGAGACTCATTGGTAAGAAAGGAGAAAAGGCTATTTTCTCTACCATGACCTCCTCTCTGCTACCTGTAAGAATCCCAACAGCTGCTCCTCTGAGAGTTCTTAATTTAAAAAGGGACTTTTGCTGTGTTCCCAATTATAACCGTGACAGTATTTCCACTTACATAAGACTTTCCTCCCTACAACTCGCTCGACATACGTTACCTGGTTCGATCACTGGGGAGGCAGGTAGGGCAGACCCCACACTTAACAGAAAGTCTCTCTGGATGTGGTGGCGTGAATTCACTGCGTCTTCCGATGCGTGCTCACGTGGGCGTGAACACAAACGGGAATCGGCCTTTCTTTCCCCACCAGGCGGTGCCCTCACTGAGCGGATTCTCAGACGCTGTCCTTTAAGATCGGACACTTCTTACGGATTTTTCTTTCTTTCATCCTGGGGAATGGGGGATTGACAGGTGTTGGGGCCTGACTTCCTCTCCCAGATTAGCGCTGGGGTTCTGGCTACACCTCTTGATCTGTCCGCATGTCCGTTTCCCACCGTACAAGGCCCGCGGGCACTGGCGCAATCACGTGATTTAATGCAGCTTCTCTGCCTATTTAATAAGCGCTTGGGGTTGCTGTCTGTCAGGGTGTAGGTAAATGTAAGTGACTTTGGGTCTTCCGGAAGAGTGGAGAAGGATAAAGAACAAAGTCCGATCTCACCAGCAGGTGGTGCTGTGACAACAGCAATCGAGAGAAACCGGGTGGGACAGGTTGGGTGTCTGGGCTCCGGAGACAGGCCCTGGTGCCCCCTTCAAAGCTGGTATGCCCTATTCCATGGGCACACGCCGAGCAGCCCGTGCTTTATCCACCACCAAACCACTTCTGGGTTCCTCGATCGGGACCTTTGAGTCTTCAACAAGACTGCAAGTTTGCTAGGCTTCTGCTCTAACCCCTTCCTCTCCCTGTCCCCGACCCTTTCCCAATCCCGTGGCCTTCCTGGAGGAAGCAGGGCATGTGGCAGGGGAGGATGCCCTTCTCTCTCATACTCACTGCGGAAAGCCCTTGGCTTCAGGGACCTTCACAGGTTAAGCACTTTACAGTTTTAGAAGCATTCTACCTGTACTATCAGATGCCACCTTGACGAGCAGAAGTGCAGTAAGGCACCCCTGCGCAATCCCAGAGCTTCCCAAGTGTGCTCCGATCCGCGTGGAGCAGGGCAAAGACGGAGGAAGGCAAGGTGCTGGGGGCTGGGGCTGGGCGCGGGAGCCTGAGCTGGTTTTGCTTCCTGGCTCGAGCACAGCACTCTGCGTAGGCTGGGGCAGTCTCATCTGTTGGTGCCTGGGTCTCTTACTGGGCTGAGTTCATCCTTCTGCGGTCTTCGTGGTTTTCAAAGAGCATGTATACCAGTAGCCAGACCCAGAAGGAGGCACGGACGTTACCAAGACAAGGCTGGTCCACTGATCTGGCCCCCCAGCAAAAGAGCAGACAGTCCATCACTGAGTCTACACGTGGAGAAATACTACTTGCCCGGTCCCGGCGCTGAGCTAGCCAGGGACCACTGGAGGGCAGGCCTGAAAAGGAAGACAGGTCTGCCTTCACGAGATGCAAGGTTGGGGTGAAGGGGGGTGCTAGAGTCTGCAAAAGCTAGTAAGTCAGCTCGCAATATTGGATTTCCTGGTGGACTCCACTGTGCTAACGTTGTGTCTGCTAGTGGGGAGGTGGGCAGCCAGCTCCTGACTTCCACTGTTCACAGAAAGGTCTAGTAACCTGAGAGAACTGGAAAGAACTAGGCTTTGTGGGAGGAGTTTCCCAGGGATCTCCTCTATATAACCTCTGTCTGTCCATCCCTGCATGATCATGACAAGAAATAGAAAGGCTTTAAGACCAGCTCTGCATAGGGTCAATTTCACTAGCTCATTCAAGGTTGGTTAACCTGTTGGGTGTTTTCCCTTTAAAAAAAAGGGCAGAAATATCTGGTAGCCCCGAAGTTACATCCATTCATTCCAAACCCAAGCTGGGTGTGATCCTGTGGACGTACCTGGCTCCTGGGACAAAAGCAAATGGGTCCAATACTTGTAAATTTTATATTTATTATAACAAAAATTATGACATGTTCATTTGTGCATTCTGCTTTAATATAACTCTTGGTATGTAAATGATCTAACTGAACGCTATACAATCATGCTGACTGTGGCAGCAATAAGGAACACAGAAAGTGTCTGCAAAAGTCAAGAGGCTGGGTGGGGGCAGGAGAGGAAGGAAAAAGGGTCAGAGGCCTCTTGGGTGCAGGTTCCTTTCTAGCGGCCTAAGCTCCCCCTTATCTGAACAGAAGTGCTTTCGCTGCTCAGCCTCCACACTGAATGAGCTCAGGTGGGGTGTGAGGTGGGGGGAAGGCTCATCCGAGGGGGAGGAGGAGAAGAAAAGTCAGTTGTTTAGGCTGTGTCCTTAGGCCAAAACTACAAAACATCTGAAGCGTCACTATACAACACTGAGCTATTTACAATAGAAATTTCTCAATCAACTGTTCTCTCAGAGAAAATTAGTGAATCCCAGTGACTTAAGTCACCTGACAGAGTAAAGCAACTCCTAGGAGTTAGTCTCCATATTCTACAAATGTCTATCATTTTCAAGACAAAAAAAAAGCCTTTTCCCCCCAAGAAATACGGAATTACAATATTATTAAAATCATTTAGCACTGGCAACCCGCCCTGCCTTCCGAACAAAACAACAAAAAGCCATTTTAAAAAATATTACATTATCATTAACCGTTTCTCTGTAATATATTAAACCTTTTGTTCTTTGTCTTTACACATCTGATATGTTAGGGGGAGAGGTTAACAAATCTAAATCATATTGGTAGAGCATCCCTAGAAGAGTGGTAATTATTAAAAAAAACCAAACGACAGAAGGAGAACCTACAGACGAGGTGCAAGGACAGGTGGGGACGTGGGAGGGCGTGGAGTGAACCCCTGGTTTAACGTGAGCCTGGGAGACTCTTGCGACTCCGTCTTTCTCGGTTAGTTTATTTGGGAACTAGCGCTCAGGCGGGTCAGAGTGGCGTGTCACAGTAGTCCGGCAGCGGGTCCCCCGGGCACGGCGGCGGCGGCTGCCGCTTCATCATCTCCTTGACCTCCTCCTCCAGCTCCGGGGGGATGATGAACTGATCTTCGGGGTCCGGCTGGGCCGGCGCCGCGAAGTAGCCCCCGGGCTTTCGGAGCGGCGCGTCGGCCGCCACCTCGATCACGTTGTGGCTCCTTTCCTGCGGCGCCACGGAGCCGTTGGCCCGGCGCCGCCCGATGGTGCCCGCGGCCGGCCCGTCCGCCCTCCGCGGCGGCCCCGGCTCGTCCTCGTTGGCGCTGATGACGATGCCCTCGTCGCTGGCGTCGGCCGGCGCGGGCGGCAGGCGCTGCGGCTCCTTGTCCTTGGCGCGGCCGCAGTGAATGTCCACTTCCACCTCCACGCGGCTGCCGTTGCTGAAGACGCCGGCGATGGGCGCCTCGTCGTCGCTGTCCAGGCCGTTGTCGGAGAAGGCGCTGGAGAAGGTGGCGCTGGACAGCTGGCGCTGGAAGGGGTGGGCCGCGCCCCCGGGGTGCAGCGCGCAGCGCGGCTCGCTGGCGTACGCGGGGCTGCTCTCGGCCAGGGCGCCCGCCGGCGGCTCGTCCGAGGCCGTGGAGCCCACCTCGCTGCTCATCTCGGACGTGGACAGCTCGCTGCTCATCTCGGACGCCAGGCCGCTGCTGGACGACGGCACGCCCGGCGCGTCGGCCGGCCGCTCCCGGAGCCCCGCGCTGCCGGGCGGCGGGAAGAGGCCGGGGCTGGGCGGTGGGCCGGCGCCCCCCGCGCCCCCCGCGCCCAGCTCGCAGCAGCAGAAGCTGTCCTCGGGGACGCTGAGCTGCACCACCACAGCGCTCAGGCTGTCGTGGCAGCCGTAGCTCTGCGCCAGCGTGCACAGCTTCTTGGCGGCGGCCAGGGCGTCGGGCACGGGGCGCACGGCCGCCACCGCCTCCTCGGACGACAGGCTGTCCCACAGGCCCTTGCTGCCCAGGATGAAGAACTCGTCCTGGGGGGTCAGGGGCACGGACTGCACGTGGGGCCGCGGCACCACGCTGGGGTGGAGGAAGGTGTAGCCCAGGATGCGCGTGGACTCCGTCACTCCGTTCACCTTGCCGTCCTGGAACGGGAGGGGGGCCCAGAGGGGCATTAAGGCGCGTGGGAGGGGCCGCCCCCCGACGGCCTGGCCGGACTCCCGCGCTCTCCCTCCACCGGATGGCGAGCTTCCGCCGCGGTCCGCCGGCCCGTCCCTGCAGCCCCGCACCATTTCCCCACGCCCTCGGGGCGGGCTCGGCGTCCTGTGGGCAGCCGGAGACCGGAGCAGCCCCCCGAGGGCCCAGGGTGAAGGAGCGCCGCCGTCAACGTCCCAGGACGGAGCCTCACTCACGGGGTTTCCCAGCAGTGCCATCTGGGGCCCCGTAGTCCTTTGTGGTGGGCGCCGTCCTGTGACTGGAGGACGGGGAGCAGCACCCGTACCTCTCCCTGCTACGTGCCCAGAGCCCTCTCCACCCAGCCGTGAAAACCAAGTGTGCCCGCGGGGGCTGGGGGTGTGAAAAAACCACTCCCTGCCGGACTCAGACGGGAAAAGGAGCTAAGTACCAAATCACAATTGGCTACGTTCACACTGATCCACGGACCTCGGAAGACAGGATGGCTACGTTCCCGAGGACCAGAGCCAGCACTGTGACCTCCGGGGTGGCCCCCTCAGGCCCCGAACCCCCTGCTTCCCGGAGGGGCTTGTGAGCATCCGCTGAGCGAAGGGCATGAAGCACTGGGCGGAGCCTCTGATGCAGGGAGGCCACGGAGAAATGTTTTTTTATCCTGCATGTGATGTCTTCAGACCCATCGTACAGAGGATTTGCTTTGTGACCTTGCAGACTTGGAATATTGCCGGTTTCTGCCATGACCCTGGCCCCAACCTCCCCGCCACCCCGAGGAAAACCGTGCCCTCCTCACCTCGGTGATAATGGCCTTGTGCTGTTTAATTCTCCTCCGCTCCTCTTCACAGCTCATGACGTACGATCTGGACAGAGGCCACGGCTTCCCGTTCCGACAGAGGACCGTCTGGCACTTGCCCACGTTAGCAGAGGTCAAGGTGAAGGAGCCTCCTGGGTCCATGGGGTCATGCTTGATATGACAGAGCACAGCAGCGCCTCCAAGTTTCTGCCCAGCCGTGCCAAGTTTCCTGGAACCCAAAGAGGGGGGGTAAAACCCAGATGCGACCGGGCACGTGTCAGCTTGGCTAACTCAACCGGAGGGCTAGGAGGAAAAACGGGGGTTCCACTCGGCCTCTCTCACCAAAGCAAGCTCGACTTCTCCGAGGAGGAGGGCCCATGCGTGGAGTCTGCACCCAACTGGGGGAATGTCCCTTTACCACCCAAGGAGCCCTTGTCCTGCGGCATCCAGCCTGCTGCTCCCTCATCATGACGCTCCAAGGACAGAAGGGGAATGGCTACTTCTCTCCCCGTCCACCTCTTCAAATCCCCCCTGCCCCCAGCCAGGGGACCGAGGGAGCACTTCAACACGTGGAACTGTACTCCACTTCAACATGACCTGGCCCCCCGACCCTCTTCTCCTTTGTAAGGATGTTTGCTGGTATGAATGAGCCTTTAATTTCTGGACCATTGATGTTCTTGCCTTATGTGGGGAAGACTTTCTATACCAGTGTTACCTATTCTAGAATATTCACAGGAAGGACATTCTAGTACTCAAGCTCCAAAGTGCTGGTGATATACCCCTTTTATTCGTGACCCCCACTCTACAGACGGAGTACATAAAGCACAAGTTCTGACAAAAGGAGCCAAGAACTCCTATCACAAGCCTCCCAGGGCCCCGCTGATCCTGAGTGGTGCTGAAGCAAGAAGGCTGATTACGAGGACAGACCTGCAGGTCCTGTCAGCTCCTATCAATGCTCTAGGTTAGGCGAGCAGCAGGACCAGCACTGGGAACCAGGGCTGCCTACTTGAGTAAGTTAGGATGTCAGGCACAAGAAGACACAGTTCCTCCAAAGGCTGAAAAGATCACTCCAGATCCCATGTCTTCTTAACAGGGAAAATAAGGGGCATACAAATGGCCCTGGAGATGGGCCAACAACTTGGGTCTGTAAGTGCAGACCTGTGGCCATCCCTGACCAGACGGGGCTGGAGGCCCGACCAGGGAAGCCCTGCTTGCTCTCTTTCCAGGCACAATGATTCCTCTGAGCAAAGCCAGCAACTGGATGGTACCTGGGGACCGGAACAGCTGGGAATCAGAGTTTGAGTGCTCATGTGTCTATAAAAAGTAGACCTCTTTGGGGGGAGGGTGTGCACATGTTTGTGCATATGATGATATGTGTTTGCTTTTTTCCCTAGGATACGATGGTGATGAAAACAGAAAAGTAGATCGATGCGGCTGGCCGTTGGGTCTCACTGCCCCAGGTCAAATTCTGGCCGCGCCATCTACGAGCTCTTAAGAGAGATCTGTTTTACTTCTCTGTACCTCAGTTTCTCATCAGTAAAGTAAGTACATTTTACCCAGTGAGATAGTTAATGTTACTGTATGGCATGTGGGGTATTTAGAACAATGACTGGTACATATTAAGGGCTCACTAAATATTATCTATCAGTATTTAATTGCTAATGGTATGTGCCCACTAGAATCTGAAAGAGGTGCGTCTAGAAGCAAAGAACCTCCTTGTAGCGGTCTCTACCGAGCTCTTCAAGAGGAGCTATTTATGACGAGGGTAACTTTAAAGGCTGCTCCAAACCAGCACTCCTTAGCAGATACTTTTTCTACCCCTCTTACAAAGCTACTTCCTCTGGCAGATGATCATGGCAGAGAAAAAGGAGAGCTCATCGTTGTTCTCATGACCTTGAGCACACTCCCTGGTTCCTGGGCCCATGGGAGTGTTTGCAGTACAGTATGAATAGACAATTCCTTTACACCCTACAAAGCCATTCAAGTGACATAAGGAGGAGCAATTCTTTGAAGGAGGGAATGCTTGTAACATTCATCCCTAAGAGTTACAAACACAGTTTCTACAGTGACCAAAAGCTCTACACTAAATTTCTGTCATTGACTCAGCCTCCTACAAAGTTGTCTGAACACCAGTATGTCTCAAGGGGACATGGTCCGTCCCTGCTACTTACGCAAAACCCGCTCACCTGAACGCCTCTTGCACACCCACATGCCACAGCAGTGCTTTGAGACTATCGGGCAAACGCTCAAAGAAGAGCAAGAAAACACAGAGCAGGGACTGGAAGTTTTACCTTTGCATAACAATGAACGTATTAACCATGTATTCTTCTTCGTTTTTTGTTTTCTGCAGCTCTTCGGCCAAAATGTCACTCATGGTGCACTGGAGGAGGTAGGGTACCTCCACGTTGCGGTCTCCGTCAAACACCCCGTACAGGGCCTCCCGGCTGTCACAGAAGTTGTTCACGGACAGGGCCGCGACACACAACCTGCGAGGCGAGAGTCACGTGTGCCGAGTCTGCTCATCTTTCCGTGCCCAGCCCCACACTATTAACAGGCTTGTCTCTTCCTTCATGACCTCAGACGGGGGAAGAACAAACTAAGGTAAACTAATCCCGGCTAAATTCTGTAAAGCAAATTAGACTGATTAACACTGATACTTGACATATGCCCCGCCCCCCATCTTCTGATTTGATTTTTAAATGGCAGAGAAAGAAATAGAATAGGAGGTATGGGAAATAATAAAAGATTCTGAATCTGTATGTCCATATAAACATTAAGGAGAACTTCCAGGTTGGGCAAAAATGGGACCTTTTGTATGTTATTCCCCCCCTTCCCCCAAACAACTTAAAAAGGCAGGGAAAAAAAAACCACCTATGGAACAATAGTATTCAGACACTGGCTGATAAGAAGTGCAGGTCAGGGAGCAAGCATGAAGCTTGCCCAGCTTATTGCCTGGAGGAAGTTTCTGGGCTGCAGGCAGAGCAGTGGAGGTGGGCGTGTGCTCTGGAGGCCTGCACAGTCTCTGCACTCCAGGCCTTTGCAGAACCACGTTGTTTCCAAGTAACTGGCCCATGCACTCTCCAAAATTAAACACAGAGGAAAAAAAAAAGGCAGACAAATAAGAGGCCAGGGCATCAGTGAGTGCCAGGGCAACCTCAAGCAGCCAAATACACAGGGAACTGGAGTCTTCAAAAGGAGAGAGACAGGAAAAACCTTTGAAGAATGAAGAATTTAATGGCTGAAAAGATTTCAAATCTGATGAAAACTATAAACCTATAGATACAAGAAGCTCAACAAATAGTAAGCAAAAGAAAAAACTGCTGAAAATCAGGAATAAAGGCGGGGGAGTAGGTAGAGGAACAAAGACACGAAGGACAGCAAACAATGCAGAAGACAGTGAAGCAACATCTTTAAGGTACTGATAGTAAAAAAAACTGTCAACCTGGATTTCCAAATCAGTGAAAATTGCTTTCAAAAAGGTAAGGTGCAATAAAGATGTTTTCAGATGCACAAATAACTTACTACCAAAAGACTGGCAGTATAAGAAACATAAAAGGAATACATGAAGCAGAAGAAAATACCAGATGGAAATCTGGATCTACATAAAAGAATGAGGTGTACAAGAAATGACAAATAGATGAGTAAATATAAAACTCATCTGAGAAATCATTTTCGAACAGTGGTTCTCAATGGGGGCAATTTTACCCGCAGGACCCATTTTTGATTGTCACAGTTGGGAGAGACGGTGCTATTGACATGTAGTGGGTAGAGGCCAGGGATGCTGCCAAACACCCTCCAATGCATAGGACAATGCCTCCCTCCCTGCCCAACGATATTATCTGGCTCAAAATGTCAATAGCACTGAAGTTGAGAAACACTGCTTTAGAAAATGACTAAAGTAAAAATTATAACCATGTATTTTGGGGTTTATAACATAAGTAAAACATGAGAATACTGCAAAGACCAGGAGAGGGGAAATGGAAATACACACTGTAAGGTTCTTATATGTGAAGTGATAGATTAACTTATATTCAAGGTTATACTACAAACCCTAAAGGCATAATAATGAATAAAGGAGATAAAATGGAATCATAAATACAAAAGAATGAAGAAAAAGAAAATAAAGAACAGATGAGACAAAGAGAAAACAGCTGGCAGATTTAAACCTAACCATATCAATTTCATTAAATATACAAGTGGTCTAAATACTGCCCCAGAAGACAAAGTCAGACTGGATTAAAAAAAAAAAAAAAAGGTTAAAAGTAAAAGGATAAAAGATATACTATGCTAAACTAAAGATACATTAAGATCAAAGTATATTACAGAACAAAGAATATTCAGTTCATTTTAAATGTTTACACGCTTAAGACAACTTTGAAACACATGAAGCAAAACTGATAAAACTAGGAGAAACAAACCCATTATTATAGTCTCTCAGCCACTGTCAAGTAGATAATCAGTAAGATATTCAAGACTTCAACATCAACCAACTTGATCTAATTGACACCCTACCCCAACAGCAACAGAATACTCATTTTTTCCAAATGCAGAGAATATTTACCCGGAATATTCTAGGCCACAAAAAGTCTCAATAAATTTAAAGGATTCAAGTCATTCAAAATACATTCTCCAGTCATACTGGAGAAATTGCTTAGAAGGAAATGTATAGCGCTAAACACTTATATTACAATATTAATGTTCTAAGCTCAAATCAAGAAACTAGAAAAGAGCAAAACAAACTGAAAGCAAGCATAAAGAAAATAATAAAAATAAGCAGAAGTCAATGAACTAGAAAACAAATACAATAGGGAAAAATCAACAAGACCAAAAGCTGGTTCTTTGAGAATATCAATAAAATTAATAAACCTCAAACCAAACTGATCAGTATTAAAAGACAAATTACCAATATCAGGAAGGAGAGCCATTACTACAGATCCTACAGATTTTAAAGCATAATAATATGAACAAGTTTGTCAAACGTGAAAACTAGATGAAAGGGATAAACTCCTTAAAAGACCTAAATTACCAAAGTTGATTCTAGAAGAGATAGATAATCCCCTAGCAAAGAAACAGAATGTGTAGTTAGAAACCAAAGAAAATTCCAGGCCCAGATGGCTTTTACTGGTAAATTCTACCAAACTTTTAAGGAAGAAATATCAATTCTGTACAAACTTTTCAAGAAAACTAAAGAAGAGGAAACAGTCCTCAACGAGGCCAGCATTACCCTGATATCAAAGCCAAAGACATCACAAGAAAACTATAGGCACGAGCAACAAATTACCAGCAAATTGAATCCAGCAGCATATGAAAAGGAGAATACATCGTGACCAAGTAGAACTTATCCTGGGCATGCAAAGCTGATTCAACATTCAAAAATCAATGTAATTTACCACACCAACAGACTAAGGAAGAAAACATATGGTCATCTCAATTGAATGCAGAAAAAGCCTATGGCAAAAACTTTTAGCAAAGTATGATTAGAAGGGCATTTTCTTAACGATAAAGGGTATCCACAAAAATACCTTCAGTAATCATATTTGATGTGAAAGAATATATTCTCACCAAAGATATATGGATGGATGATAAACGCATGGAAAGATGATCAGCATCATCAGTCATCATGAAAAGCAAAATTAACCCACAATGAGCTATCACTATCAGAATGGCCAAAACTGCCACCCCCACCTTATAACAGGAAGCACTGGTAAGGATGTGCAACCAGAATTCTCACACATTATGGCTGGGAATGCAAAATTGGAAAGGAATCTGGCAGTCTTTTGGAGCTAAATATATAATCCTACTCCTAAGTATTTACCCAGGAGAAAACACATGTTCACACAAAAACTTGTACATGACTCTTTAGAGCACTCATTATTCATATTTGCTAAAAACTTGAGACACTCTAAATAGATTTCAAATGGTGAATGGATAAATGATAATATATTCATGCAATGGAATAATACTCAGCAATAAAAAGGAACTAACATGTGACATCACAGATGAATATAAAATGCATTATGCTAAGTGACACACGGTAGACTGAGGTGGCTGTCTTCTATATAATTCCATCTATATGACATTCTAGAAAAGGCAAAACCAAGGCAACAAAAACAGGTCAAGAGCTGCCAAGGGCTGGGGTCAGGAGGAGAACTGACAACATGGGGGCACGGGAGAATTCTGGGGAGTGATGGAACTGCTCTAGAACTTGACTGTGGTGGTGGTTACACAATCACATTCTTTCATCAAAACTGCAGGGCTGTACTCCTAAAAGGGTGAATTTTATTGAATATAAATAACTTCTTATTCTGTATATTAATAAAAACAATGAAGACCTGATCTACATCATGGCTAGACTGAGATATGAACCTGAAAAAATAACTCTTGAGGAGTTAGGGGATAAATAATAGTAAGAACCATTATCCTTAACAATAGCTCACACATAGCATTTACTGTAACATTCTATTTTTTAATCTAGATGATGGTTTGCAGATGTGTTCGCTTTAGTTGTATACTTATGTACTTCTTTGTACCTACGTTATACTTCAATATAACGTTTCTTTAAAAAAAAGTAGGGGCATCTGGGTGACTCAGTCAGTTAAGCATTTGACTCTTGATTTCAGCTCAGGTCATGATCTCAGGGTCATTAGGTCAAGCCCCGGGTCAGGCTCTGAGGTGGGGTTGGGTGTAGCACCTACTTAAGATTCTCTCTCCTTCTGTCCCTCCACCCACCCTGCTCTTGCACATACTCTCACTCAAAAAAAGTAATGGGGGAAGAGGGAATTATGTAGGAAAAAACAGGTCTAATTGGTCCCTTGCTTCATTAATATATAGGAGTAGATAATACATTTTAATATCCAGAGATGTTTAAAAGCCAATCTGGGGTTTCCCATCAGTGTTCTGGAATTAGAAAGCAGTTTCACATACTGGTGGTTATAAGCAAGACCTAGGTCTTTTAAAAAGATCTCCAGAAAGGAACTCTGAGTGCTCCAAAGAATGTACTAATTTCTCCCCAAAAGATTGTGCTAACACAAGGCAAAATACGCAGAACTAATGCAACAACCAGAGCCTGGCACAGCTGGTCATTCTGCCTTTATTGGGCAAATGGAGCAGAGGTGCTGAAATGGGGGCTGCCTCTTCCCCAGACTGCACAACACCAAGTCCCACCCTTAGGGAAAGAAGGACCAATGTGTCAGATCCAGAACTTGATTGTTTTCTGCTCAAAGGAAAAAAAAAAAAAAGGGGCAGCATGGTGACCACAATTCCACTTTTTATTTTCCATGAAAGATATTCAGCTAGTCAGTGGTTCCCATTCCTGGATGCACATTAATGTCACCTGGGGGAGATTTTAAAACATTCTGAAATGCTGGGCGTAGGCTGAAGATTTAAGTTCCTCCCCTGACTGATTCTAATGTGCACCCAGGGTAGAATGTTAGGTATTACAGAATTGTCTTCCAATTTTTCTTTCCCTATTCTCAGTATTTCTTGTTGTGATACCTTAGCTAATTATGACTATTCTAATTTATAGGAGGCTTTCCTTTTCTGGTATTTTCTGGTACTAATTGTTAGCACCTCTTCATAAGAAGCAAGCCTGAAAAGCTTGATTACAATTCTCAGGAAAATCAATATTTGCACCTGAGACAAGGAAGAAAAAGAAACTGAAATTGAGATGGACAAGTCCTGGCAGCAAGACAAGCACCTGACCTCACAGGGAATGAACATGAAACTCCTGCCAACCTAATTTATTGTTTTTTAAAGATTTATTCATTTATTTTAGAGCGTGTCATGAAAGCGAGTGTGTGAGCTGGGGGGTGGGGCGGGTGCAGATGGGGAGAAATCCGTAAGCAGACTCCCCGCTGAGCGCAGAGCCCCACGTGGGGCTCAATCCCAGGACTGGGAGATCATGACCTGAGATGAAATCAAGAGCTGGCCGCTTAACCGACTAAGCCACCCAGGCGCCCCCTGCCAAACTAATTTAAGATTATAAGAAACAGCTCCATGAACCACTAATCAATAACGGAAGTGACTGAATATGGACAATCAAGGCTACTTCTCCTTCAATACTATCCCCTGTTTTGCTCGGTAAACAGGCTTCAGACAAAGATCGACTTTTCCAAAGGGCAGGGATGCATTTCAATACTTAGGCCTTCTCCAAACCCTGGAGTCTCACATAGACTGAATGTGTCAGTTACACTGTATCCTAGCAACATCTCTCACAAAGAGAAGAGTATGTGATGCCAAGCAGGGCTCAGCTTACTGTTCAAACGTAAGGCTTGAGGTGGCCTCACTTTAGGGAATCCTGCTCAGATCAATGTGACACGAGGGAAGTGTGTGTTAGCACTGAGTATCTTCCCCACTAAAGAAGGGAGGCGGGCTGGAGGCGCTTCTCACTCCAAAGTTTCACCCACTTGTTTTTCACCCCTGAGGCTTCAGTGTATCCATGGCTCCAGACAGCTGGGGCTCCAGATGCATCTCCTGCGGAAGGCTGATCAATCTTGAAACAGCGGATATTACTAACAAGAGAAAAGAAAGGGACGGGAATCATTAAAGTCAAAGATGTGTGAAATGCTACCTTTATTTGAGAGATGAAAACACCTGCTAAGCACTCCGTACTTACCCTTTGTGTTTAACATGTCTAAAATGTTTATCAGCAAGAACGAGCTACTCAACAAAGTGAAAACAAAGGGGCATGAAAATTAGTTTTTATCAGCATCCTAGGGTGGTGATTCGAGACCTTTACACATCACACTTCGATGGCTGCTGTCTCCTGGGCATGAAAAAGACCGCTCTCAACCTTAGTATGAGAAATCATTACGTTGGGTGTATTCTTACGGGCTGAACACCCAGATTTGAAAAGTACGAAACCTAAGCCACAATCATATTGTATTTGAGAGAATTCTGCAACACTCATCCTCAAATCCAATTTCTGCCCATATCACCCCTTACAATATTTCACAAATATTGAGGACTTGCCATCCCTGAAGCTTCCAATTCTTTGCTCATTTGCAGCCATTCGTGCTAAGACTAATATCATGAAATTATGAAAGGAGGGGTATTTCAATAAATTACACATTAACACTGAATTAAACTGGGAGACAAGTCATCTCACCTCGCTGTCACATGCCATAACTGGTCCAACAGGACCCAAGACAAATACTGAAAGTGTAAACTCTCGAATGGGGTTTATTAAAAACCACCCTACTAGAAAGTATTCAGTGCCCCCAAACAGGAAGTCCTACAGATGTGAAACAGTTTTTTAAAAAGGCTGGCTACCACACGGTGAAATAAATCCTACTTACTTATAAATTGCCACTAGTTTTTCCCATTACTTATACAAGAGAAAAAGCTTACATATAATCTCTTAACACAGACACTTCTGTCATGACCCCAAGAATTTAACTCCAAAATACAACAAACACTGAATACCCTTCAACTCTAAGAAGTAAATCTATACCTAACTGTATTCACTTTGATTCTAGAAATAGATGATTGCAATTTCTTTGAAATTTAAAAGTATTTCGTGAAAGAAAAGTTTCTACTCTCAATTACCAGCAAACATTCACTCTTCCCTTTATTCTACACTGGAAAAGTGCCAACAGAAAACCCTGAAATAAAACGAATACCTTATTTCACAGCAGAGCTATATATCCTCTTTTCAAAGTTTTCAATCCTAACAATAAAAGAGGGGCATTTAAAAAGACAGTCTGCCATTATCTGCTATTCATATGACCTGGCACCAGATTTCATCCCTGCACAATGGTAAGCAAATGAGAAGCGTTTCTTAAGGCCTACCTAAGGTTCTCACGACATCTTCGCTGCCTTTCTGAATTCCAGAGAAAAACAGAGGGCTCATTTCTAAAGACATTTATACTTTTTATAGAACACAGAACCTTCAAAGAAATAATTCCATTTCCTAGCCCGAAATTAAAGAAAAAGTAATCCTTAAACTACCCCCCCCCCCCACCAATCCCTTCTGGTTAAGTGGGGGTTTCGCCCTCTCTGCCTAGCTGAACAGTGTGGCTGAGAAGCTGTCCGAAATGACCTGAATGTCGACTCTTGTACCTCTTTAAACGAGTCTGGGAAAACACGGGAGCTGGAGCTCACACAGAGGAGCCACCACATGCATGAGCTGCGGCTCATGCCTGATAAACAGGCCAAGCCTCGAGAAGCACAAGAAATACAGTAGATACGGAAGCTCTCCCAAGTTAGGAAGAAGCCATAGCCTTCCCGCTGTTAAACAGAAGGCAACATCTTTAACATAAAAGTGTTACGATTTCATTGTTACCTTTTTAAAATCTGAGAACACATGTGTTTCTTTGTAGTTGCTCAGGCCAGTTCAGTAACATGTTCACTGCAGAGACTTGAATAGATAGATTTTTCTTACACATGTATAATAGTGGGGTCATTCTATATATGTGGTTTTGCATCTTTTTTCTAATTACATCATGAACATTTCCCCATGACATTTTATGTTCATCCTAAAGATAATTAGATATATCTTGATGACTACCTCTGTGCCTAAAATGAGCACCACATTTCTGATTATTTTTTAGAAATAATAGAAACAGAAATAGAAAACCTTGGTCTAAGTATGTGAATATTTTTAAAAGCTTGATACACAGAGTCAATAGCTTTTAAGAAAAGTTATGTCAATTTACAGTACTCCAGCAGCACCAATGTGAGGGAGGAAAATGTTATTTAAATATTTAATATTTCCTTGATATACTGAGATTGAACATCATGGTTTCATGTACCTATCTGTACTTCTTTTGTGAAATGTTAATGTTCTTTGCTTGTTTGCTGTTTGAGTACTTTTCTTATAAGAACATTTTCTATCAAGAACACTAATGCTTTTATTTTTGCCTTTTTTTTTTTTTGCCAGTGTTTCTTCTTAAGAAGTTTGTCATTTGCCTTTTAGATTTACTCTTGATTACTTCTGGAAAGATATTTCAAATTTTTCTGTATAAAACATACTTTTAAATATTTATAACAAATATCAAAACCAATCTATATATATTGATTTCTCCTCTTGTGATCCCTGCCTCCCCGCCCCCCCCCCCGTGTACATTTTTTGGCCTAAAAAGTCATATATGATTTTTTCTTACTTTTAGAAATTATTTCATTTTATAGAGTTAACTCTTTAATTTAGCTGGAATGTATTTTGGTGTGTAGTACAAATTCAACTTTTTTCTCCAAACAGCTATTTCCATTTATTAACTAATTTTGATATATTTTTAATACAAAATTTCATATATTTGTAATACTCAAAAATTTACCTGTATAAAGATGAAATATATATTGATAATCCATGCACTCTTAGTTCTGAGAAGTCCCTTAGCAAGTATGTAGGCCATCTTCCCCATCACGTAGATGAGAAAACTAAGGTCTGTACGGACGGAGGGATTTGGGCCAAGGCTTCATATACTGATAAACGGTGGAGAGCGCCTAGGTCCCCTGTGGCTTTCCTACAACACTCTACTTAAGCAGTATTATTCAATTATATATTGAAATCAATTAAGTACCTAAAACCAACAGGCACTAATTAGGCCAATTCTATCCAGGAATCACCTTGAGTGATGTTCAAATTCTGGCTTGCACTAAAAGCCTAGGATAATATTAATAGACTACTAATGCTACTCTTTTTTTAAAATTCTCCTTTTCAGTTTTTTCTAAGATAATGGAATATGACTTTCAGCAGTAGACAGTATAACAGGGTTTAAGCATAAATGGCATACATAATGGCTAGTGTGTATCCATGTCCAAGACTTACTTAAGACCGGCTGCAAAAAAATTCTGAGAATTCAGAAAAGTTTCAAGAAGGTAATGAAGACCATCCATAATCCCATTATCCAGAGAATAACACTATTGTAACATTTTGTTTTATATCCTTGCGGGCATTTTCCAGGTGTACACAAGCACACACACCCAATGCACACATATTTTGCAAAAAAGTGGGAACATACCATACAAATTTCTCTGTAAACATTCTCATTTAACATCATATGTAGAGATCTTTAGAGTTAGTAATGTAACTCTACATCATTTTTAATGGCTATATAATATTCAATTGGGAAGCATAATTCAATTCTCTTGACATTTAGAGTTCTGTGATGAAAATTTTTTAAAGACATCTTTTCTAATGAGGTTTCCTTTAATGTTTTACACAGTGAACCTGTAATTCTCTATCGACATCAAGAATGAGACCGTATCAAAGAATTCTTTCCCCAAACAAGAAGATAATTTAGCAGGATCTAACTACCCCACACTCCCACTTTTGCTTAAATAATCTGGACTTCAGTTCCACATTGTGCATTTTCCCCACATTACGCATCTCTTTCAAAATCCTTTCATAACACTTGCATTAAGCATCACACCATGTTATCAGTAACTGAGATATAAGTTTACATCTTGGCTAGTCATTGCTCTCCCCTTGTCTTTCTTTCTATCCTCTTTTCCTCTTTGTACTCATTCTTGTTCTCTTTTTGTCTGGATACTTCCTCAAAAACTTTCTGACAGGACACCTGAGTATCCAACTATCTGAAATTGTTTTTGGCCCTCCATGATGGTGAACTATAGACTCACAAATCACCTCAAACATGTGTAGATATAGCTAATAAATCAATGGGTCCTTCATATTCTGTTCAATGTTTTCACTAAGTTATAAATCCCATTGTCAGATGGGGCTGCCAAGCGTCACAAAATACTTACTTCAGAAGTTCCAAGGTTTTGTGATCGAGGGCAAGTCGGGGGTTTCCAGTCAGGTCTAGTTCTTGTAGTTTTGGAGGCAGGTTTTCTGGTAAAGTGACTTCGCTTAGCTCATTACAGCTCAGGTCCACGCACTGAAGGAATGAGGGGAAACAGGAAGTGAGGGCCTGGACAGGTGGTTCAGGTGGTTCTATGCTCCTACCCTTTGCCCTGAGAATCCGTCGGACCATTCACTACACGATGCTGGCCAAATGCAGAAAAATTAGGTTGTCTGCTACCCTCCCATAAACACTTAAAACAGATTTTGCTAAATGCAGCTAAAATGTTTACTGTCTTTGACTAATGCAGAAAATCTGTGTTCTTTACTCTCCCCATCTTTATCCTTTTAAGCTGATCTCTACATTAAAAAAATAAGCATTAACTGAAGACCCTAAGCATAGTTTTTCTTACTGCTCACAAAAATCTCTGCACCTGTTATGACCATAAGGGTTACAGTTCTAACATCAAAATGCAACAGTGAAGGGCTTTCTTAAACCAAAAAACTTGCAACATGAGGAAAGGCAGAAAAACATACAAAATGAGAAGATAATTCAAAAGAAGCTAAATAAGAAATTGGTAAAAGACGAGCTGGTGCACATGCCTAGTATATGCAAGGGAAAAAGGCACAAGTCACATATGGATCCTGCCCTCCAGGCATCCACTACCTGGACTCTCCAACAGCTCCTGTCTAATCTCATTTGGAAAACAACCACAAAAGGGGTCAGCATATTGATTAGAACAAAAATTATGTGCTATCTGTGAATGGGAATAATACCTTCTTTCTCACAAAACCTATGTAAGGCTTAAATGAGATAAGCCCTAAAATGAGGTGCTGCATTTGCATGATAGGAGCAGGGAACCAGGGTAGAAGACAGCTCGCCATGTGCAAGAGAGAATAAGAGTAATTGGCAATTTTTCTGGATAGCAGAATATGTAACCCACAATTCGGCAGAATGGGTAGGAAGCATTCAACTATCTGGCTTGGAGTGGCAGCTTATTATAATTTAAGAAAATGCCTCAAGAGCCTATTAAAGATCTTAAGATGGTTTGAAAGGCAAATTGCGTCTGAGAATTTCAGAATATTAAAAGTAGACAAAATCATTTTTATTTGGAAAAATTCTTAAGTCTATTATGGATTGGGGAGGGACAGAGACTGAATAAAATGAAAACCTGCATTTTTGGAGAAATATATTCTCAACTGACTTCAAATAATGCAATGTTTCCATACAGATTATTTTATACCCTTGCTCCCAAACAGAAGCAATGATATAAAATTATATGCAATCTAAAATAATTATTTTTGGGGGCGCCTAGGTGGCTCAGCCGTTAAGCGTCTGCCTTCGGCTCAGGTCATGATCCCGGGGTCCTGGGATCCAGCCCCTCATCAGGCTCCCTGCTCAGCGGGAAGCCTGCTTCTCCCTCTCCCACTCCCCCTGCTTGTGTTCCCTCTCTCGCTGTCTGTCAAAAAATAAAAATCTTTAAAAAAAATAAAAATGATTACTTTTTATTATGAGAGGATTATAACCACATTACAAAAAGTTGGACCAGCAGAAACGCTTAGAAAACTTGCCTTAAATATAGCACCCTAACACAACCAGCGTTACTATTCTATATTCTTGCAGCCTCATTAATATAAACCCAAACTTTTAAAAAACATAAATGTAGGCACAATGTCATCACATTTTACTTATTCCGTATCTGCACTCCCATCACTTTTGATAGCCTTAATACTCTAAGTACAGAAATTCACTTAACCTAAACATTAATAGGGAAATTGTCCTCTCCTTTTTCTTCTGTTTTTCCACTTATAATGGTTCCATCAACAGTCAACTGGACTTCAATGAAAAACTGATTAATACTTATTAATGACAGGCTATTCCATCAGGATATACATCAGCACAGGGAAGACAAATGGTATCAGCACAATGTGCTGAGTAGTGATGAAACCCAAGCTTAAGGGCTGGCTGATGCATAACTTAGAACAAGTGATTGAAAGAAACAAATTCAGGTCAGAGCATGCCCTACAGGGAAAGACTACAGACCTTTCAGAACATCACTGAATTTTATGAAATTGATAAGCAACGTTTTTCTAATGTTACCTAATGACTTAAACTTTCACAGTTCTGCAGTCGTAATTGCTCATTGTTTAAATTACAAAATTATAAAATGAGTTCAGTAGGGTATTTATTTATAAAGACAATGCTGGCGATATCTTTATAAATAATCCTCTTAGGTGGTGCTCATCATCATCACGCCCCCCCCCCCTTGATTTACTGCAGCCGGCTCCTGTATCCTGTCCAACCGCATCAGCTCTCCCGGGAGGCCCGGGACCGCATCCGGACTTTGCTCTAGTCTCGCTTCCCTCTGACCCACTCCCCACCGTGCTGTCAGGGTGACTCTGATGTGCTTTATCCCATCTGATCGCACTCCGGCTTGTCTTTCAGTTGCTCCCTACCGCCTTCCAATCTGCCACCAGACTCCTCAGCATGTCAAATAAGGCCCTTCATCTGCACCTTTCACCACCTGCTTCCTCGCACTCTATATTCAGCTGCGTCAAACTCAATTCCAGTTCCTGCATGTGTCATGTTCTCACTTGCGCCTCTGCACAAACTACTCTCTGTGACTGGGCCTCTTCAAGCTTTCCTTGCCTCTCACCTGGTAAAATCTGCCTTATGCTTCTAAGTCTCAACTCAGTGCCGATTCCACTAGGACCCCTGCTTCAACTGATGCCCCTTGCTTATTTATTCCTTCCGTTAGACTATGAGCCTGGGAACAGGTGCTGCGGCTTCTCCTCCCGTGTCCGGAGTGCTGTGCGGCACGAAGAGCGGTGCCCAACGAATACTTTCCTGCCAATGAGGAGCCAATGAACAGCTAATTGCCGGGGAACGGGTAGACAATTATTTGCTGAACGAATACATGAACGGATCTTCTGAGAAGGTCCTCCAGTGATTCAGTCAGCTAGGATGGGAACTGAGACACATGTGCTTAGATTAAATTCGGTCTGGAGTAAGTCGCACCCCAATGCAACACTTTCTTTAGTGGCAAATTGTGCTGCACATTGAAGGAGGTTTGTTCATAAAAATTACAGGATGCTGGTACCTGGCGCTACCTATTGGCATTCACATAAATAGTGAGTGCTCCATTTATAAGTACTATTTCCTATTCTTTTAACAGTTCTCAACAAACACTTGTTAGCTGAGTGTAATGGTTGCCACTGGGAAAACAGAAAATTGGGGGGTGAGACTGGAGAAAAACACAGTACTTGCACAGTCTATGTTATTTAATGTATGTTTCTCTAGTGTTTAATGCGCTAAAACTTTCTTGAAAATACGTTGCTGAACAGAATGTTAAATTTGCCTACCACATTAACAAAGTTACCTTTCCCTCTCAGGCCTCTTCTAGGACATAGCTTGCAAAAGTTATTTGGCTATCATACAAAATTCTGGTAAGAATACTGAAAACAGAATTATCCAATCCTCGGAAAAAGTGAGATAACTCATAGTTGGAGGAACTCATGACTTAGAGGAAAATTACTGCTAATTCGTTTAGCTAAGAGCACAGGAAAATAATCAGTGCATCTTAAAGAGAACTGATCTATCATTTAAGCATAGTTATTACCAAAGCTCCAATATCTTTATTATAATATTTTCCTCACAAAACATTACTAAAGACATAGGCATATCCATTTTTTTTTTTTAATTTTATTTATTTGACAGCGAGATATAGCGAGACAGGGAACACAAGCAGGGGGAGTGGGAGAGGGAGAAGCAGGCTTCCCGCAGAGCAGGGAGCCCAATGCGGGGCTCGATCCCAGGACCCCGGGATCATGACCTGAGCCGAAGGCAGACGCTTGACGACTGAGCCACCCAGGCGCCCCGGCATATCCATTTTTAAAAAAGATTTATTTATGTATTTTAGAGAGAGCGAGTGAGTGAGCACATGAGTGGGGAGGCAGAGGGAGAGACAGAATCTCAAGCAGACTCCTCACTGAGTGCAGAGCCTGACCTGGGGCTTGATCCCAGGACCGAAACCAAGAGTCGGACACTCAGCTGAGCCACCCAGGTGCCCCGGGCATATCCATTTTCCTAGCAGTGTGTGTTCTATTATCTGCCCAGTAACTGCCCGTGTTGCCCTCAAACGGCAACTTTACCTCCTGGCTCTGGGCGACTCTGCAACGGCTTGCGTCATTCCTGAGAGCACAGCTAGCCCGCCACCTCAGCCATGCTGCCCGACAGCTCTGCCAGGTGCCAACGGAGGGCTCCCACTCACCTCTGCACTCCCTGGCCCTCATGGGGCGAAAGCTGCTGGTGTAATTATTTCTGTAATTACTCAGACATGTATATTGTGTAAACTGCCCCACCTTTCATCAGGGAGTTGCAAAAGAAGACCTTTAATCTTGTATAAAGCCTCCTTCTCTATTACAAATACTGTGATTTTTCTCTGAACAGGCTCACTAATTTTCATTATGAATTCATTAAGAAGCAAATAAATGCAAGTAGTCATCCAAAGGACCACTGATTTGGCACCTACAAAGCGGCAGGCGATAGGCCAGACATCAGGGATCTACAGAGATGGCACCGCAGGCCCCACCCCGGGGATCCCCAGGCCAGAGGGGGAAATAAACACTACGGCGCATCAACAACAGGGTCAAGTGTGCGTGGTCGCGACAGCAAAGGGGCCACTCCTGAGACTTTCCAGGACGGGATTTTTGTGAGGAATCAAAGTTAAAGGTAATGTTAGGAAATCTCCTAAATAATTATTACTGACCCAGATTCTAGGACCATAACGACGACTGCTCCTGGTTTCTGGCTTTCAGATATGCAGTATAAATGCCTCGATGACCTTTTAAGTCTATGAGGTCAGCTATTCTACCCAGCTAACACCTAACTGGTCCCTGATCTGTCTTCATTTGCATTATCCTACTTTCCAAAGAATTAATCTCTTTTCTTTCATCTGTTCTGACCCAGCCGTTTCCCCACGTTCTTGGTGTCTTTATCACCAAGCTGGTTCTCTCTCTCTCTCTCTCTCCTTAGAAACAAGAGCAAGCAGAGTTTGATTCCAAGGGATAGTCAACTTCATACTTGACTTCCCAGTGAAACTAACACAGATCCTAGAGATGAGTTCATTCACCTTATCCAAGTAGTTCATCACTGCATAGTACAACATGAAAATAATCTTCTGAAGAAGATTTAAAACATTTTATTTTATTATTCTTTTTAATCTTTTTTTTAAAGTTTTTTTTTTTAAATTTGTCAGAGCACAAGCAGGGGGGTGTGGCAGGCAGAGGGAGAAGCAGGCTCCCCGCTGAACAAGGAGCCCAATGTGGGACTCGATCGCAGGACCCTGGGATCATGACCTGAGGCAAAGGCAGACGCTTAACCGACTGAGCCACCCAGGCGTCCTAGATTTAAAACATTTTAAAAGATACTGTTCATCTGGTAATTAAAATCAAGATGCCACAGGAACATGTTAAATTTAAAAAAGAAGTTGCTGATAATGGTGTTTAAACTACAAATTTCATTCACATATGTCACACATTTATCTACTTAAACCACACTTCAAAAAAGGTTAGTCACTAATTGGAAGTTACTCAACTAAGATCTTGGGGAACCGAGCACCATACTCATGGTCACTTTTGCTATTTGGATTCATTACCATGGGCAGCCGAAATGTGGACTTCAGCTCAGGACCAGCCAAGCCAAGTCTGGCTTATATGCTGACTCTGGAATCATGTCTTCTTCTCTACCTCATTGAGAGCTGATCTATATCCAGAGGGAAGCCGTTCTATTTTAGAACCAGGATAGAACAAATAACCTGCTCTGGGAATACAGGACTGGAGGTAGGGAAGATTTATTTGAAAGTGCTAAACAAAAGTGAAGACAATAAAACTAAGGAACAAAAAGCACTCTGACTCTGGGTCCACTTGGGCTCACTGGAAAATTCTGAAAATATATGTTTTCCTACTAATAACTTATATGACCTTCTTGCCCAAGTATAGAAATCGATGCCTGAGGATGAGCAGATCTCACTGAATGTACCAAAATGAGAAAAGACCAGACCTAAATTTTATCCAAGACTAGAAGGTGCATACAGTTTCTGTTTTAGGGGTACATGAATAATGGCTTAATTTTTCAAGTTAAAAAATGTATTTTAGCACATGTATTTTAGTAGGGGAACTTGTTTACCCTTTTAAGTAATAATTGGCTTTGAAGTTTTGGTACCAAAGCTATGAATAAGCACTTTCCTTTAACGTCTTAAAAGAAGAGACTGCTTGGAGAGAACAAGCTAGTTAAATATAGTAGGGCCTCTCCCTCTTTAAATCATGTTCCCTGCTCAGTTTTTATAATTGCAATGATCATAATACCTTTTAGGAACTACTTTACAATTACTTCACTTTATTTTCAACAAGCAATAGGAATATAATCTAGGGTTATTAACTCAATAATAAAATTTTAGTATAGGCTGAGTATTTCAACTTAGGACATTAAAAACATGCTAATTTAGAGCTCAGTTTGCAGATGCTCATAGGTATTTTATCACTTGAGATACAGCAAGCCTTTTTACCAAGAATTTTCTTTTGGATGGTTTAAATGTGTGTAAATACACTGCAATTTAAAATATTCTCATATGAAAGAATGCTGACATACCAATTCAGGGTTCTAAAACAATATAACTACTACTTTATCAACGCTATCTGCCCAGGGCTGCGAAATGTACACTTCTGTGTATAAAGGATACTTGATATTGCTCATCACCACTCCCACCCCAAAGAAAACCCCCAACAACAAAATCTCTGTTGGTAACGGAAGAGCTGGATCAGAAAGACAGGACATGGGACGCCTGGATGGCTCAGTTGGTTAAGCGTTTGCCTTCGGCTCAGGCCATGATCCCAGGGTCCTGGGATCGAGCCCCGCATTGGGCTCCTTGCTCAGCGGGGAGCCTGCTTCTCCCTCTGCCGCTCCCCCTGCTTATGCTCCTTCTCTGACAAATAAATGAATAAAATTAAAAAAAAAAAAAAAGGCAGGACATTATTAACATACAGAAACTGCTAAGATATAATAGCTGGGATAACGAGAAAAATCAAAGACCAAAAGAAACAAAACCATTAAAAAAGCAATACCAGAAGTAAAACTTTGAAAGGGGCTGCATAGTCAGGCACAGACAGAAGTCCACAGAAGACGTTCAACAGAAATAGAAGGCACCGACTTTAGAATCCAGGAAGCCAAGCTAGGGTCGAGGAGAGAATTCATTTTCACCGAACAAGAGTCAGATTTTGCAAAATCTAGTCAAAACCCGAAAAGTTTAAATGTCTACCTATATCTGTACTTTAAACCAGACACTTAAAAAAAAAAAAAGCCTAATCCACAATTTAGAGTTACAGAACATTAAAAGCCAGGTGCAGAAAGTAAAACCAGCGAATGGGAGGTTGGTCTGGAGACTTTTCCCTTCTTGTCCTGGGGTCGCACCGGGCACAGTGCACAGAGACCAGTTTAACAGGTGCCCCCAGAAGATACCACGGCGCTGCCCCCATGTCCAGCAATGGGCAACACAGGGGCCCCGGGAAGCTTAGCAGCTAACCTGGTACTGGAGGCAAAGGCATGTTTAAGGAACAGATTTCCGTATTTTACCGATCATCAACCGGAACGGTCGCTCCATATAACCAACATCACAGCTGAACCCCATCAAGGGCTGTATAACTGTAGCTAACCTTTACAGAGTTCTCGCCACGTGCCACTCCTACTGCAAACGTTCACACGTACTATTTCCTTTCATCCTCAGCAATGCTGTAAAGGAAGGACTATTCTTCCCCTCACTGTCCAGCTGAGGAGATGGGGCAGTTAAGGAACTTATAGCTGGATTCAGCTCCAGGTCTGTCTCCCTTCAGAGCCCCCCCTCTTCACCAGTGTGTAAGGTCCTATGTAGAAAGTACAAGTAAACTATGGCTGCTAGCTTATAACCAATGTTCTAAAACGCCCGCGATGTATGAAATGATGGTGTGCTCACAGTGAAACACATCGTGGCCTAAAGCGTGCACACACATGCACACGCTTAGGAAATGGCTTGTGTACACCTCAACCATGCAAATGTACAAAAACAGCTGTGGTGAAAGATTATGAGTGCTACTTAAAGTGCCTTCAAATGTCTACACACTTTTCTTAAATCTGATACATAAAGGTCGTATCAGAAAGTGCCTGAAAAATGAAGAGTGGCCAAGTAGGATGACTTCTGTTCCCTTTAGGAGGTTAGAATGTGCTCCAAGTCTATAACCACTGAGTTATTTTTTATTAAGCACAAAACTGATGATCGGAAATGCTAAGATGCAAATGAAAAAATACATGCTATGTAAAGAACTTCTTACTTTGGCACCAAAAAAACATGAATAAAAAGTTGTTAGATGGCTTTCATTCTGGTGAACTGGTTTCAGCCTATGATCTACCCTGAGTCAGAAGTCAGGACTGCAGACTATCTCTGCCACCAATTCCTGTCTTCATGTACACAAATCCCTTCATTATTCAGCACCCCAATATCAAATGGGAATAATACCTGTTCTGCTAGTTTCATTAAGTTGAAATGACTGTTTAGTGACAGTATTGATGCTGTATTTATCTAGGGAACTGTGACTAAGTGGGTGCTGTACGGCGGATGCTACTTAATTGGGGGAGTCTGGGGGCGAGTGTGCAGTGGTAATGTTAACCTTTTCAAACTGCTGTCAGACATTTGAGTGACAATCTCTTTCGAGCCTCATAACCACCCTGGAAATAAGGAGGACAAGTATTGTTAGACAGATAAGAAAGAGTTAGGTGACTCTATGGTTAGCCTTAATTCACACAGCTAGTTATGGACAGAGCCCAGAATATAATTTTCCCAACTCCTAATCCAGTGCCTTTTTATTTCTTCTTCTTCTTCTTGTTTTTTTTCCCCCTCTGTTGACTCGACAGTGTAGTCCAGTAGTTAGGAAGGATGGGGCAGGGATGACTGAGAGTCTTCAATCCAACAAAGGTGCAAACACCCTGAACCGATGAATTGGAGAAAACAATTCTCTTTCCTGACCTGCAGGCTTGGAGTTTATGAGATCAAATCACATACCTTGATTTCTGGGAGCTGCATAACTTCAGGAAAGACCTCGATGCAATTAGAATGAGCAATCATGGTGTGCATGCGCCGGCAATTCATGATGGTCGTCGGGATGGCTTTCAGTTTATTCCCACTGATGTCAATTTCTTCAAGTTCCTCCAGTTTTGCCATTTTACTAAAAAAGACAAAATCCAAGGGGCAGGGGGTCAAAAAATAATCATAAGGCAATTTAAGAAGAAAATAATACATAATGAGAATAAAAAGGGAATTTACTATGAGTCTAAAGATCCTTTAAAGATTGACTTGTATAATATACACTTCATGTTAACTATCCTGGAATTAAAAAAAAAGATTCACTTGTAGTAGCCATTTTAACAAATGACCATTTTTCACTACTGTTTTTGAGTATCAGAGTATTTTAACACCTCCTTTCCTACTACAAAACAAAAACTACTAACTTCAACTCTTCAAATTAAGCAAAAATAGAAAAATGGATGTCCCTTTCCTCTTAAAACTGTGTGAATTAAGTTATCTCAGCAACAATAACTATGCTACATAGCTTAGTCTGAACTCCAATAAAAATCCTACTCAAGTGGGTCAAAAGTGAGCATTAGTCCAATATAAGTGCTTTAAAAGAGCTCAGTTTGAGAGAATGATTTCTTTGTATTGGCACTGAGAACTCAAGGGGATGTAGAGGAGAACGGGGCTCGTATGAAGATACGCTTTCTCCTAAAACCCTACTCCCCAAATTCCTCTGACACCATTCGTGATGATAAGGTGGTGGGGAGTATCATCCAGATCATCTCTTGACCTTCTGGTGGTGCCCAAATTTAAACCATACCCAAAAGAAATTTCTCTTACCTCCTGCTAAACATCTACAAAAGTGGACTCTCTCTAACCTTACCTTAATAGCATGTCCTAATATATTGAACACTTTTGTTTAAGAATGTCTTTTATTGTTCAACATTAATTTATAGCTGATCATCATCATAATAAGTAATAATTATAGTAACCGAATAAAGAAAATTTCAGAGTTAAGGTTTCTTGCCTTTTCTGTAAATCTGGAGGAAAAAACCTTCCACCCCTATAGTCCCTATAATAGCATCTACCACCCTTCTGACTCTTTTTCTACCACTGTTGATGCTCGACTCCAAAAAGCACAGGATTCCCAGCGAGTGTAACTCAAACTTGTAATCTGAATCATTCAGTTTACAATTGTCGGTATCTCCTCTGTTTGTTATGGCTACCTGTGTCATAATAAACCTTTAAAAAATTTAGCAAGAAATTCTTTTATTACTTTTCTTCCTGTCATCTCTCAAATATAAAGATTATCTTATTTGCTTACCTTGAAAATAAATATATGCCAAAGATACAATAAGAACTAAGTTTTCATATGACGACATCAAGTCTTTTAATATCCTAAACAGCCAACACGGCATTAGGATGCACTACAAACAACATTGTGTACGTGGACTGTGATGTAATCCAGCTCTGATTGCCTGAATTTGTAAGACTATTACTTTTTGGGAAGAAATATGGAGAAATCAATGAGTAATGGGGCATGAAACATGACTGAAAGTATAGAAATCGGGCCCAACAAAGAAAAAGTTAAAGAAGTTTCCATCCGTCAACATACAAAGAAAGTGGTCAAAGGGCCAGACGGCTGGAGCATGTTCTTTAGTTCAGCAACCGGCTGTGGAGTGTCCAACCCAGGCCAGACCTCATAGGAGACGTGGGCCTGATGGAGGCAATTCACAGTCCTGACTCTTAAGGAACTCGGAGTCTTCAAGGGAGTTCCTGTGTCATATCACAATCCCCAGGGAGATAGAAATTATAGCAGAATGGATTTTTATGAGGTGCATAAAAAAGTTCTCTGTATTTAGGCTGATTACAACTGGCATGGGTCACGGGGGAATACCATCAAAATTTTGAGTTGATGACATTTCTCCTGCAGGGCTTACTCACCATCTCAAATAGGACCATGAGTCCTTTCAGAGATATTGTTATGTGATGACCATGTTTTCTTTCAAAAATATCATCTCCTCATTCCATAGTAAAATACTATGTACACAGTAAAAGTACATAGAAGTTAAAAAAAAAAAAGTACATAGAAATACAGTACACAGAAGAAAAAAGGTTTAGTCATTAACATCATTAACATCAAATGAGAGGAAAAAATCAAGAAATAAAGATATACAACAACAACAACCAAACAGAGCAACACTTGAAGTCAGTGCATATTTGCAATGCATAGTGAGGTTTCTGTAGGTTGGGAGCCTTGATGGCTGTGGGGGGAAGCTGTGCCAATATTTTGCTTTGTCCCAGGGCTGAGTTGTAGTTGGCAGCAGAATGGTAGAGGGGTTAGTGTTTGCTGCTTTGATGTGTGGATATGCGTTCCAAGTCCTAACTTGTTAGATGCCAAATGCAATGACACAGAAGCCTAGTAAATCCTTCCCGGCTCGGTGTGGGGATTCAGTCAAAGTAAGACACAGCGCCACTGCTCCCCAGAATTAGAAGTTCACATTACAACAGAATTAAAAATGGAATATTCTGAGAGCCATAAATTATTTACAACGCCACAGGGCTTCTGTGGTTGCAGAGACCACCACTGCTTTTTACACCACAGCACAAATATAAAAACCGGTAGCTAATTAAGAACCGTAAGGTATTCTAGTTTATGTTCTAAATTCCTACACACCACAGTAGGGTAATTTTTAAAAAATAATTTGGCTCAAAAGAACCAAAAGAAAAAACATGCCCATGAAATGACAGATCTTATTTCAAAATCACAAGTAACACGGTCGTGACTGGGTCTTGGGATACATTCATATTAGAAAAACTAACACCTTTCTCTTTAGGGAAATGCTAATCATGGCTTAGATGAAAGACAACTGTGAACAAGGATCAGGAGGAACAAGCTTCACATGATCTGGGAAATAAACATTTTATCTTTTCTTTTCCATCTACGAATCCATTTTCAGAAATGCAACGAAGAACATCACTCTGTGATCTTCTTTTACCTTGCTGGAAAACTTTGAAGTCGGTTGTAGGCCATGTGAAGGATCTTTAGATGGGGGTGTCCTGTTAACAAGGGCACACATTTATCTGTGAGGTTGTTATTTGTCAAATACAACTCCTGTAAGATGCTGTTCGTCTCTTCAGAAAGAGTGGCTGGAGGAAGGGTTTCCAGTTTGTTTGCAGATGCATTCAGGAATCTCAGGCTACAATGACAAAATTGCAACAAAATCCCACTGGTAAACCAGAGGTCTAGTCCAGGACCCTCAACAAATCTAGAATTTTTCTGACTGATACCTGGAATATTAGAAACTGGATTTAAAAGTAGGCCCTGGCTCTACTAGCAGGCATATGGATACATGACTCCACTATCTATGATGAACACACTAACTATATGTGTTAAATACAAAAAGATAAAAATCAGATTTTATGGAAGCACAAAGGTGAGAGGAAGTGATTAATTTTATAGCTGTAGGGAGTGGAAGGGAAAGTGATAAGGTAAAGTTATTATTCTGCCTTAAGGAAGAGAAAACAATTGCCTATTTTTAAATAAAAGAGCCCTTCGAGTAATAAACCAATTAGACATTAGGTCACAACACAACGAAATCACATACTGACTAAGTCCTTTTCAGTATGGTGCCCAAACCACATCTTACTGACATGTGTTCACAACTGCAGGCGACACTTGGCTCTGTATTGACTACTATATAGCAGCGAGAATGAAAAACTGCAACCACACACACCAGCAGGATGATGCTCACAAATAGGAGAGCGAAAGGAGTGATACCAGAGGATTCACTGCATGAGTCCATAATTATCAAATTCAAAGTTGGGCAAAACTAACATACGGGGCGTCTGGGTGGCTCAGTCATTAAGTGCCCGACTCTTGACTTTGGCTCAGGTCATGATCTCAGGGTTATGGGATCGAGCCCTGCTTCGGGCTCTGCGCTCAGTGGGGAGTCTGAGTTTCTCTCCCTCTCCCTTTGCCCCTTCCCCATGCACACACTCTCACTCTCTAAAATAAATAAATCTTTAAACAAAACAAAACAAATCAACTAATGTATGCTATTAGAAGTCAGGGAAGGGAAGTAGTGTCTGGGAGAGAGCTTCTAATTTTTCTAATACAATGTTTTGGTTCTTGATCTGGGTGCTGGTTACACAAGCGTGTTCACTTAATTCATCAAGTGCTACACTTATGATTTGGCCCCTTTTCTGTATTTATATTATATTTCAATAAGATTTACATTAAAATAAACAAACAAGGTGTATATGCTGCCCCAGTTATCCAGATGACAGAGTGAAAATGGCTAAAATATGAAGAATGTTTTTACACCCCAGCTAACTAAAATCACATAATCCTTCCATAGTTACTGTGAAACACAGATAAACGTAAAACACGAAGCTGGAGAACTGAAGCAGAATCCTTGCTGTGATCAGGCTCCATGTCACTGGAGGAAGGACAGAGCAGGTACTGTGCCTGGCTCGTGAGTCACACAGGTGACCCTCCAGCTTCACAACGGACCTGCACTGTGTGGGCTCCACTGTGAAGCCGCAGCATCCGGAATGTGGAGAGTGTTCTGCCCATCACACTCTCCACTATGGTTACCAAGGTCAAAGCCACCTTGCCTCCCCATCTGGAAAAGCCTGTTAATGAACCACCTTTGTCTTGTTTCACAACCACCTGGGTTTGAAACTTTCAGCGTCCAATTCAGGACTGCTTTGCCATATGTTAGGAAAAAGGAATAAAATCTTCCTTAAAAAAAAAGACTATGGAATACGAGGTATAGTTATTTTTAACCTTGGACCAAAAGAAGGCTTTGTATTCAGGAGTCATCACCAGGACTGTCATGCCAAGCTCTCAATCCACTAATCCTCCCCAATCTTGCAAACCCCCCACACATACTTACACACACACTCCCAATTCCACTACTTGTCTAAGGAAAAGCAGCTTCCCCAAAATAGAACATTTTCCATTAAAGAAACACGTATTCCGTTGACATTTAAAAAAAAAAAAAAAAGGAAGTTAGAAAGGGCTGCACAGACCATAAATAGTCATGGGAAATTATAGTTGTGTGTGCTACACAGAAGAAAATAAAGGTCATTCATGCAGTTTCTGAAATGGTTTTGAACTAGGAAGGAAACCAACTTTAGCACCGTAGTTCTTCAAAGTATTTTTACAAATCTGTTTTGTTATATCACCTGACTTAAATACCCTGTTAAGAATTTCTTCAGTCAAGAATTAGAACAAATTAAAATGTATTGCCCTGAAACATCATGGACTGGGGTTGGCTGGGAAACTGTATGACAATCTCATTAAAATATAATGGTCTGGGCAATATATAGTTATGGACGTAAGAAAAGAGAATTCATGAACATTTGCATATTTTCAGGCAGGCCAGAAAAGGAGGGAATATTGTTTTGAAAGAAAAAAAGACTGACTAGTGAATGCTCACCTAGAAAGCTGCCAAAAGGACTCGGAAAATCCCTCACAACATCTGAATGAAGAGAAGAAAGTGATTTCCAAAGAGACTTGTCCTCTCATCAAGATGTTGAAATTTGCTGTATTGAAGGGGCCATATACTCTTTGGTGGGAAATTAAGAGGGAGAAAAAAAAGAAAATCCCACATCCTACCCCGCCAGGAAATGAAACTAAGTTGAAACTACATGGGCTGGTTCCAAAGGATTTGATTTGAACTGAAAGGGCCTGATTGAATCATCTTGTTAGTTAACGGTCAGAGGGCAGACAATTGGGCTAAAAAGATTTTTGATTATAATGGTCTCAGGAAAATTCAATTCAAAGACCATTCTCTTAAAAATAAAAACACTTGTCCCCCAAACTCACAATATTTCAGCAGGAGACAAATGCTGCATTTCCACCAGAACGAGCAACTACTTTAATTTTGCAAAATTTCTCCAGTTTGGCTAACAGTTTAACTAAAAAATCAGGGTATATAACCCCACCCACTGCTTTCAAAACCTCCAAAAAATTCCTAAAGCGCTGAGTTTGGTCTCAACTCAAGATGATGTGATAACCTCCTTAAGCCTCTCCCTTATAGATTTTTGTGATAACTGTATAAAAGATAAAAGACTGGTTCACGTGCCAAGAAATGTTTCATCCATATAATCCTCTTCACTAGGCCACCCTCCTCTGCTAGATAGAGAAAAAGCAGTCACATATGACTGCTTTCTATTCATCTGTAAGGTGCTGTGTAGAGACCACAGCTCTTTCCTATTTTCTATTTCATTTTGTTCTCCCATCATCACAGAGATGCCCCCTCATATTTCACCGAAGACAGAAACGCAAGCTGAGAAAGGTCAAATTACTTGGCAATTATTAAACAGTAATTAATGACAGAGCCAGAAATAAAACCCAGACCTCATTAATCTTAAGAGTCCATGATTCCCTAACACATCTCTCCAAAATTCAAATGTTAAAAAACAGTAATAATAAAACATTTTCCTGAGGACATTTTCGTAGGCCCTTCTCTCCTGAAATGCTGGAGGTAAAGCAGGGCACCTGCTGGGTAGTGTGAAAACTACATGTGCACAGTACTTTAAACTCCATCCTTAAGATAACTTAGTACTCAAAAACTTTTCTTAGCAGAAAGTACAAAAGTTGCAGAGAAAAAACTCATGTACAGCTCCTGCCCTAAAGCATTTGGAAAGTTGCCCACAACAGCAGGGAGACAAATCCACTTCCTGCTTCTTGAGCAATTGCTCTGTTCTTCCTTGGCACATTCTGTCCATCTGCTCTGGCTCATCTAGGTTTTTTTGTTTTGTTTTGTTTTTGTTTGTTTGCTTTTTAGTAATTTCCAGCACACCCTTAAATTTTACAGCCAAATTCTGTCACTGAAACAAAGTGCAGGATTTGGTATCAAAACCGATTTACCTATTTGTAAGTATACCAGGCCTTCTGCATTAAAAAAAAAAATTTATTTTGGAGAGAGAGAGCGCACAAGTGAAGGGAGGGGCAGAGGGAGAGAGAGAATCTCAAGCAGACTCTGGGCTGAGTGCAGAGCCCAACACAGGGCTCAATCTCACGACCCTGAGATCATGGCCTGAGCCGAAACCAAGAGTCAGATGCTCAATGGACTGAGCCACCCATGCACCCCGGCATTCCGCATTTTAATAGTTTTTCTGGAGCTCAGTATTGGGACTTCTATTAAAAATGCAAAAGGTTAAGATTTCAAGCCCAGCAAAACTCTTCTACTTTTAGACAAAGCCTTGATTTCTGGCCCCCAAAGTCCCAGAACTGTGAAACACTCTCAATTCCTTATCATCTGTCTGTATAGAACAACACTTTTAACAATTTCATCTGTCTTCAGAAGGCTGATAGCTCTTAAGGGAAGGGCTTTCAAATGTTTGATAGTAACCAAGAGTACAAATTACATTTTACATTACCACCCAGTACAGATGCAACATACACATGTATAAGTGAAAGTTTCACAGAAGCACCTGGGTGGCTCAGTCGGTTAAACATCCGACTTTTTTTTTTTTTTTTTTAATATTTATTTGAGAGAGAGAATGAGACAGAGAGAGAGGGCATGAGACGGGGGAGGATCGGAGGGAGAAGCAGACTCCCTGCCGAGCAGGGAGCCCGATGCGGGACTCGATCCCGGGACTCCAGGATCATGACCCGAGCCGAAAGCAGTCGCCCAACCAACTGAGCCACCCAGGCGCCCCATCCGACTCTTGATTTGAGCTCAGGTCCTGGTCTTAGAGTTGTGGGATGGAGCCCCATGTTGGGCTCTGCATTCAGCCCAGAGTCTGCTTGTCCCTCTCCCTCTGTTCCTCCCCCCACCTGCTCTCTATCTCTAAAATAAATAAATAAAATCTTGGGGTGCCTGGGTAGCACAGTCGGTTAAGCACCCAACTCTTGGTTTTGGCTCAGGTCATGATCTCAGGGTCGTGAGACTGAGCCCCATGTTGGGCTCTGCACTCAGCCCAGGGTCTGCTTGAGATTCTCTCTCTCTCTGCCCCTCCCGCTTGTGCTCTCTCTAAAATAAATAAAATCTTTTAAAAATAAATAAATAGTAAATAAAATCTTTTTTAAAAAGTAGAAAAAAAAGTTTCACAATCACTACTTAATCTGACTCTATTCGTTTCTATCCTACTTAATTTTTTAAAGTGTTGGTAGAAACCCACCAAATTAATGTTTTACCCCACTAATCAATTTGAAAAAAGAACCACAATTATTAATTGCCTAGCAACACCACTTAATAGCGGGGATTCCAAGTGAAGAAAAATTGCATACAGTCTAACAGAACTATTATTTTGGAAGGTATGAAAATCTGCCTGGCTACAAGGCTACCAGGTAAAGGAACAAAAATTATACAGATGGAAGAATTGTTGAATAAGAACACAAAAAGAATTAATTTTAAAAATTAAGTACAATTAAGAATTAATTTAACATTTATGCAATACTACAAATTCATCTACAGACCTTATCCCAATTTCGTTAATTATCCCACTGATGTCCTCTGTCTGGTCCAGGATCCAATCCAGGGTCCCACATACGTTTTGTCATCATGGCTCCTTAGCCTCCTTTAGTCAGTCTTATTTGTCTTAAACAACTTTAACACTTTTGAAAAGTACTAGACAATTATTTTGTAGAATGTCTCTCAATTTAGATTTGTTTGATGTTTTATCATTAGAATAATGTGCATTTTTGGCAAAAATAGACAGAAGCGATATTGTGCTCTTCTATCAGAAGGTACATGATTCTCAAATTCAACTCCCAGATAGTCTTATTAAGTAGGTCAGGGTAAGGCTTCAAAACTCTGTGGAATTAAGGATTCTGATGATTGGCCATACTGAATCAGTAGAACAGAGATAAGCACCAGAAATCTGCATGTTTAATATGTACCCCAGGGCATTCTGTAGACACACTTTGAGAAATACTGTAATTTTATTCTCAAAATATCAGAACTTTACAAGTTAGCTCTCTTCACTTAAACAAAATAGTGTAGGCAACTTAGCTCTTAAAAATGCCAGAAATCTCTGTCTTTGCCAAAAGGCACCAGTTGTCATGGTCAATTGATCACGATCTCCAAATTCTCTGTTCCCGTTTAGTCCCCTTGATATTTACACATGTACTGAGTCACTAAAACTTATGGTCTGTAATGTGACTAATACTCAGGGGATATTTAATAATTACCATGTATTTCATTCGCACATACACTCTCCCCACTCCCACCCCTTAAAGCACCTTATACTGCTCTAACCAGGGATAAAAACAGACCCTAATATCCACCAACAACAGGAATCTACAACTCTCCTTTAAAGGTTCAGCTGTGGCTTTGTAAATTAGACCGGCCTCCTACAGCAGCAGCTCTCCCACCATCAGATGAGTGTGCAGCTGTGAGATGGACCAGGAGGGGGCCCTCACCGAGATTTCACGAATAGAAGGGTGGCTGTACCTCATCCATCTGCTCTGTGACCCCGGGTGACTATCTACCCCACCCTGCCCATCTGTTGATAAAAACTGATTATCTGAAACTCCTGGGGGCTTCCATCAAGGAGATCTTCAACTCTAAGCAAAAAGAGGTAAGATAAGAGATCTAGGACAGTGAGATCCAGATTAGAATATTGCCAGTTCACCCCAGAGAACCAAATCCCACCCTCATCATAAGA
Organism: Halichoerus grypus; assembly: GCF_964656455.1. Lineage (NCBI taxonomy): Eukaryota > Metazoa > Chordata > Mammalia > Carnivora > Phocidae > Halichoerus > Halichoerus grypus. The sequence continues at coordinate 13,480,952 of NC_135724.1, forward strand.
CACAAAATCACAGTCAACTTCTCGGCAACACACGGTCCATCACATCTCACATCTGTCTACAGTTTTTGAGCTGCCAATGAAAAGCAAGTCAAAATAAACAAAACTCAAAGATTAATACAGAGAGTAAACTCATAAGCTAACATTGCTGGTTCAAGCCCTAAGAATTTTAATAAAATTGGTCTAAAGTTTTCATAGGAAGAGAAAGGTATTACTAAAAGTCATCTAATTTAAAGCAGGTTTCCTTCTCTCATTTGGTTACCAAATACCTTCTACCACCAGGTAAGGAAAATTAATATACACCACTCTAAAGCTGTAATACTTAACAGACAACATCATGTAATTAAAACCATGACATTGGTTCTAGCAGGCAAGACTCAGAGCTAAAGAAAAACTCACAAGAGAGTCAAAGTTCAGTCTTTTGCTCTGTGTCCAATGACGCATGTTTTTCTGACAGTTCTCTTAAAGCTTCCAAGCACAAGTTCTACTTAGAGCACGAGCTAAACCATTTATAACTTATGAAGACTTGTATTCAGGCCCTCTCTTCAGTTATATAACCAAAGACAGAACCGGCTACAGTAATTTATTACCACAAAAGAAAGAAAGAAACAAGGAGCATCTATATATTTTTAAGATTTGTATTTTGGAGCTAACTGAATGGAAGGAGGATTGAAGCAAAGTTTCATTACTGCCTGAAGCTATTTACGAAACAAACAGCTCTGTATTATCAAACAGCAAAGTGCCATTCTTCACGCCAGGAGCCTAAATTAAAACCAACCGTATCATTTCCCCTCTCTTTTACCCTCTGAAACCCACTTTTTATTATGGTTTATTGTGTAATTATTTTAAAGTCTGCATTAGACTGTGAGCCCCTTGAGGGTACTACCGATGTCACTTTCAATGCCCTGGGGCACCCAGCACAGTGACTTCAATGTCCTGGGTCAGCAAGATGTTGGCCTGGATCATGCAAACTAGAACAAGTCACAACTGAACCCACCTGCAAGAAGCTTGTTACAGAGATTCTGTCCTCAAAAACCCTCTTTCATATTTTGAACTCCATGTTTTCTGGGTTGACCTGCTCCCACAACTGTCAGTTTTGGTTTATTCCTTCCCCCCAAACTCCTCAAACCTAATACACAATATCGCTCCATTTTCCTGAATGTAAATTAAGCCTCAGTAAAAAAAATAGAATTTTAAAAAAATTTAGATAGAGGGGCACCCGGGTGGCTCAATCAGTTAAGCGTCTGACTCTTGATTTTAGCTCAGGTCATTATCTCAGGGTTGTGAGATTGAGCCCCATGCAGGGGCTGAGCTGAGCATTGAGTTGGCTTCAGGTTCTCTCTCCCTCCTTCTCCTTCTGGCCCTCCCCCCGCCACTTGCATGCACACTCTCTCTAAATTAAAGATTAAACCTCCATTATTTAGGTTTTGGAAAGGGGAAAGTAGACATATTAACCATTTACAAAGCAGTAAATAGTTCAGTGAGAATCATTATCAAATATTCTGTGTTTCTTGTCTTCCAACAAGTGAAGTAATACAAGAATGTCGTTCAAAAAAGCATTCATCAACTTTATATTATCCCTTTCACAACGCTATCTGCCTGAGAGGACCAAAACTCTTAACTCTTCTTTCTGACTCAGAGTCATGACTAATAATACACCATGCTGAGAGGTGGCTATTATCATGGTTGGAAAACAAAAGCACTGAAATACGCTTTCTTGAAAAAGTTCATTTCAGCCTTTTTCGGTCATTTGCTTTCCTCTCATAAAATGAAGGAGGATGCCCACTCCTTGTAATTCGCCTGGCCTCCCACTCGGGACTTTCCTGTGCCAGAATTACATTTCACATGGCCTGCCCTCCTCCCAAGACCTACAGAGGCTGGCGAATCCCCCCTCCACAGCTCCTATTTTCCAAAATGCAGCTGGCTCTGGATAGACCCATCTATTTAGACTGGGAATTACCGCCTAAATGCCTTCAGCCTACACCGTTAGCGCAGCTTATCCTCTCCATGACAGCAATGTCCTCTTTCAGTGGCTTGATTCAGGTCCCTAATTTTCCACGTTGTGTTACTAGAAATATTCCAGTTCACACAATCCTTCCACTTCCAAATTACAGATTCCATTTGGGAACTGTCCAGAATATGCAACATGGGAAAACCGAGATTCACAGTGAGCTGCGCCGGGTCACAAAGTCAACAGTAAGCAGAATCACCTGTGGAGGAATTTAAATTACAGCTGCCCCACTCAAATTCTTTTCTGAACACAAAAACAGTCTCCTCGACTTCACTTATGAGCTCCCCCTCAGGGACATGTTTTCAGATCTGTCCCAGCACCAAGGAGATTCACTGCTTACTGATTGCTTCTAGAGAATTAAAAATATACAGAACTGTCCTTTTAAAAAATGAATAAAGACTCATTATCTACTGGAGAGTTCCAGCCTATTTATCTACTCCATTAGCCATGAGCTTATCAGACTTGGCCAGATTCAGAACCGGTTTTATCTCAGACTCCTATATCGGATTCTATCTATCTACTTGTTTCTGTAGATTCAGTGTAGACGCCCAGGAGAACAAGTAGATTCTCACGATAAAACTGCACCTGAGTTTTGCCTAGTTAGCCTTAAGAAAGAAAACACAAGGTTACAATATCACTTAGAATTCTGCACAGGGGAAGAGACTAAATCCTACAGTATTCGGGACAACAAAAAGCATGTGTCTATAGCCACCCACATGCCGTGCACTGCACTGCTGATCCTTGAAAAACACAGGTTTGAACTGCATGGATCCACTATACGTGGATTTTTTTTAATATAGTATAGTGCTGTATATGTATTTTCTCTTATGATTTTCTAACATTTCTTTTCTCTAGCTTATTTTATCATAAGAATACAGTATATAATATACTTATACAAAATATTTGATAACTGACTGTTTATATTATCAGTAACGTTTCTGGTTAACAGTAGGTTATTAGTAGTTAAATTTGGGGGGGTCAAAAGTTACACACAGATTTTTGACTGTGCGGGGGTTGGTACTCTAACCCCCATGTTATTCAAGGGTCAACAGTATTTTGATATGAATGCAGAAGTAAGAACAATTCTTTAAATGATCTTGAAACATTGCTGTTTTTTGTCAGGGGAATGGTATAGCACTGGTCAATTACAATTTAACAATCCCATTTTCTCACAATTCCATTATTTCTCTATAACTATCCCAGTAGGAATGCATTGTAACTTATATTAAGTACAAAGAATAAATGTTTTTTTAAATGAGGAAAAAAAAAAACAAAAGGAAAAGGCAGGGAGAACTAAAAATGTTCTCTGTCTTAATCCGGGCAATGACTATAGGGGCATATATGTAAAAATTCATTGAGCAGTATGCTTAAGAGTTACAGTTTTTTGACTATAAGCTATATTTTGATTAAGAAGTTTTTTTTTTTTTAAAGGACATAGGAAAAAAGATGAAAATCCAACAGTGAAGGTAGTATTTAAAATTCCTTAAATTTTCTTTTGTTCATTATATAAATATTTGTTGAGCACCCTGCTTAATTCCAGACACGCTGCAAAATGCTGAGGATAACACTATAATTAAGACACAGTCACTGGACACAGCGTTCATAATCTAATAGGGGGGACAGACAGTAAACAAGAATTTATAATACAGTGTGTGATGAGTATCAAGACAGGAATAAGCACAGGGAGCTTGGTACACATGGTCGGGTGTCTAATTCACTTTAGGAAAGCAGAGTTCTTTTCACCAATGAAAAATCACACACGCTGAAACATATTTCAAATTTATATTTTAAGGCAGAAAGACCCATCATTGTTTTCTTCTGTAAGAGAACCACAAAATTAAACTTTACTTTTTTGTCTTTCTCATGCAGTATAGTAAAGGTTAAATCCTTCATATCATCTCTAAAGTAATGGTCACTCACTAAAAATAAACATTAGCAGAGGTCAAAATGATGCAGGCCATCAGGCTGTGAGCCTTTTCGTATGATGCACAAGGCCCCTGAGGCAAACAAGATGTTCTAAAGTAAGGTAACACTCAGTTAACCTCAAGCTTTCTTTAAGGGAAGTTCTGCATGTGGCAACTCTCCACAGAAAAGAGATTTCACTGAATGTTTAAACTAACCTCCCCCTCAAATCAGAAGTAGTTTTTAACTACTTAGTGACATAAGCTATTTAGAAAAAGTTTGTTCTAAAGAAAATAATTTAAATGCAAAGGGAAAACTGTGGTAAATATAAGGACAATTGGTCAGAAAACAACAACAGTGAGAGAACTTAGCAAACTCTAGGAAAACTATGTCTGTCACCCCAAATCACAAATATGTGAAAGCAAGAGTAGAGAATCCTAAGATAATTCAGCTAAGACTGGAGCAACCTGCTCCAGTTATGACCAGGTAGCAAACTTATGCTGTGCTTATGCTTATGAACGACTCAACTTACTCCTCTCAGAAAGCAGCAAAATTAACGAAGAACCTACAGGATATCCCCTGACTCCATCCCCTACCAAACAGAGAAGTGGCTGGAGAACCATTTTCTTGGTAAAACCTCAGATAATCAGAAAATCTGCACGAGGGGCGCCTGGGTGGCTCAGTGGGTTAAGCATTTGCCTTCGGCTCAGGTCATGATCTCAGGGTCCTGGGATCGAGCCCCATGTTGGGCTCCCTGCTCAGCGGGGAGTCTGCTTCTCCCTCTCCCTCTGATTCCTAACCCCGTGCTCATGCTCTGTCTCTGTCTTTCTCTCTCCCAAATAGATAAATATAATAAAAGAAAAGAAAGTCCACACACCACGTAGGACAAGAATGCTAACGAGGGGGCATTCCACAACTCTGATGAATAACCCAAACAAACAAGCTACTGTACCTGTCGGCCTTCATCAGCAGGTTCGGCGGCAGCTCCAGGAGCTGGTTGTGCTGCACATCCAAGACCTCCACTGAGGTCCTCTCCAGCCTCTCGGGTAGCCTCGTCAGCTGGTTGTGTCTTGCCAGCAGCTTCCGGAGACTACTATTACAAAATAAGCTGTGCCAGAGGGGACAAAGACAGAAGGAAACCTACTTAGCGCTAATTTGGGATAAGGAATAAAAAAATGAACAGGAGTCGAACACTTAAAATGATCTCTCCAAAGAAACATAAATTTATTCTGAGCAACTACAAATTCCTAAGCTCAAACTTGGAGCTCTTTATATTTCAATACTTTCCATACTGTAAAACAAAAAAAAAGAAAGAAAAGAGGGTGGGAAGAACGATCAACAGGATTATTTAACAAGGAAGCTCTACTTAATGAAAGAGAGAAAAACAAGTTTCATAGAAGATCCTGAAGGGAATAGTCTAACTTTGCTAGACTCAGAAGCCATGCTTTAAAAGGCTGTAGGCTTCTCGAGGTAGGGCTCATGTCTTGTCTGCCATGGAACACAGGCGTTTTACCCACAGCAGATTCTCAATAAATAGAGTCGATCAATTTTTACCTACAGGATCAACATTAAATAAGGATTCTTCTCTCTGATTAAACTTTTACAAATGCCAACTGATAAAATGTTACATTTTTCCTCATTTACATTTCACAACCACAGTATTTCTCCCTTTCCTTACTTCCCTAAGTGTGTATATTTTTCTTTTCTCTTTGGTTTAATCCTAGACAAAACTGAGACCCCTCCCAAAGAGAAGGAAATGCACTTAATTCACTATTCTCTTTTGTGCCTAGAGAGCTGTTCGGAACCCTGGCTATGTTTCTTCTACGGGTTATCAAAACCGCAACAAATGATGAATACTTTAATCAAATATAAATCCGCTGTATGACCAAATTCAGACTTCTTCAACAGTCGTAGAGAATAAAACAGGCCCCAGGTTTAAACACAGAAATGTGGGGCCCGTGGCATAGCAAGGTTATACTTTGCATCAGGATCACTCTGGAGGGAGACCTCATGTACAGTGCTGTCAAAGAACGAGGCCACCCCCACAACCTCCTGCCTTCCACCCTGTGACCTCACTCAGGGACCGCCAGGGCTGTTAAAATCACTCCACGTGACGGCCGAACTTTATTCACTTTAAATGTCAAAACCAGATTCTTTGTTCACAGAGTCGCAAGCAACCTGTCTCAACGCTGCCATGATTGGTACCTGGCATGGCATCAGTGTGACAAGACAGATTATCCAGGACAGTCATTCAGTCACGGTTTTCACAGGGGGGTGGTCTCTGTAATTCACCTCAACCCAGTAATTCAGGATTTGGTTCACTAATTTTACGGTCTTACTGGGCCTGGGGTGCAATTTAGGATTCAGAAGGGAGGATGTGTTATTTATTATTTACACACACACACACACACACACACTTTATCCTTAAATAATGGATAACTGAAAGACAGATGACAAAATCTTTACCTTGATTTTTCCAAATAAAAGAGATGTTACAACTCCAGTATGAGTCTTAAATGCTAATTACTGGACTTAGCTGAATTCTTCTGGATACTAAGCATTAAAACACCTTATTTTCCTTTTAATACATTTCCATTTCTAAATATTAATTTGTTTTGTCAAATCCTTTACATACATTGCTTAGATAAACAAAGCTTGACTATCAAATCAGCTTCTAATGAACTGTTGTCTTGCTGAATATTAGATCAATGATAGAGCTGATAGTTTGCAACTAAACACAGTAAGAAAACAGTATATATTGTTTTTGTCCCACACGTTACACACACACACACACACACACACACTGTTTAATTCCTTGACCACGGGGCATTTGCAATTTGCTTTTAAATAAGCATTCGTTTAGATCCCCAAAAGAGCCCACCTAATGCAGATCAAATCAAAGATTAATTAACTTGGGGGAAAACTGGATAAAATATCTGTTATCTTTACTTAATTGTTGGGTTCGTGTACACAATATCTTTGTTGAAGCCTACAGTGAAAACAGAGGCCTTAGACACCACTGTGCTGCTTATCTGTTGGATTGGGGAGGTTGAAATGGGGAAGAGAACAGAGAAAACAGAAGAAAGGTAACATTGCAAGATTTTTTTCAACAAATTCTTTTTCCCCCATTAGTAGGAGTCTATCTTGATTTTTGCTGTTTGTCTCCTGAAAGGGTCTCTCTCGGTTGGCCTCACACCTACACACACTTCTGTCCACAGGGCACAGCACCAAAGTCCTCTTAATAACGGTGCTGGGCTGCACGGGGTCGCCAAAAGGCTCAGTCAACAGAAAACTCTAAAGCAGAAAGCATTTTCAAACAGACTGCAATTCCAGGTATAGCATATGGCCAAGGAACAAAGTAAAATCAACTGAGCTTTCTAGGGATCGAAATGCAACCCAGATTTCTTTTATAAGATCTATGTTCTAACAGTGTTAACCAACAGAAATATAATGCAGGCCACATATATAATGGTAAATTTTCTAGTAGCCACATTAAAAATGGTGAAAAGAAACAGATAAATTCATTCTTACATTTTATTTAACCCAATATATCCAAAATATTATTTTAACATGTAATTAACATACAGTACTAGTGAGATACTTTGCATCTACTGTACATTGCATACGTCGGCACTTCTCAGGACTCGCCACATTCTGAGTCTCAACAGTCATGCGTGACTAGTCCAGCCGCACTGGACAGCACAGTTACATGTCGTATAAAAGACAGACAGCATTTCCACCATCACGGAAAACTCTATAGAATAGTACTGGAATAGGCTACCTTTTGTTATTAATTGCATGGCTAGTCACTAACAGTCAATAATATTTTGTACCAGAATTAGTTAACCTGAAGATATTTGTTTGTATCTAAGGACACTAGACCTCATGACATGGCTGTGTTACAAATCTTGCCATTAAAGTGAAAATTATGAAATAAAAATAATACACATTAAGACAGAAAAGAGAAGGAAAGAAAAGTTCTTGGACCTTTATTCCAAATTTCATACCAAGAAAAACAGAATCTAGTTTGCTCTTTCTAGGTTTAATGATCTAATAATTCTTTTTTCCAAAGTTATGTTCAAGGAAAACTGAGAATTATTTGTGGGGAAGGTAGACATGTTAGGTCAACAGATAGAAGTGAAAGATTCTGAAAGAACTGAAATTACAGAGGTGAACACACTGTTTGCTGAGTTTTCAAACACTGCTTATTTAGAAACATCCCCTAAGCACCACCCCGCGTGGCTTTGGAAAGCCTGGCTGACAAAGTCTCACCCTACTCTCTACTGCATGAAAAAAGTTTATAATTCAGAGATACCATATGAGATAAAAGACACTAGAAATAAGGTTTTAAAACAAATTCTTTTAGGAGTTCATAATAACAAGCTAAATTATTAAAAAACTGCTTCTCTAATTTAAGATTCTCTCACTCAATCTGTAATACTCACCGTGCAGGAAGTTCACATATTTGATTATGGCCAATATCCAAAACTTCTAGCTTTCGGCTTTCGCATACCCACTCAGGCACATTTTCTAAGCAGTTCCTAAATATAAGAATATACAATTTTTTTTCTTTGATTGGAATTTGGCCTAAAATATGGTTTGAAACTCAGAATAACTACACAAAATAAATAAAACTTCTAACAAAATACCAAAGTATAGTGAATATTAATCAAAAGGATATGTATATTCACTTTAATCTAGAAGCAAGATGAAGTGTGACAAGGAAGAGGAAAGAAAGAAAAAGTAGAAAAGGACATAGGTATATCATCTCTAAAGTCTTAAAAAAACAAAAGGTCTGGTTCCCAGAATTGCTATCCTACGAAGTCTATAAACCCATGCAAGCTTAGCAAGAGGATGTCTTATATTGGAAAAAACAAAACAAAACAAGCAAACATACACATTCTTTCAATTAAGTAAAATGGCATAAAGTAGTTTTATTTTCCAATTTACATTTTTAATACTTCTTAACTCCAGTAGGTATCATGAAAGCATAGATCATAGATAAAAGGAAAGAAATGGCACCAGTTACCAGTCTCACCAGAGACCTGTGAGACTCAGAATTATTTGAAAACATTAACTTATGCATTAAGATGGCAATTATAATTAGCAGAAACAAGTGAACTAAACTAATGCTGACTTTATCACTAAATGAACTCATCACTTCTTAGACAAATCTACTACAATGAGTAGCTCCCCAGTCATGGATGATTAGCCCTTTCTCTTCCTTTTTAAATGCGTGAAATGACCAGGCACAAAGAATATAAAATGATATGTACATTATGAGCACAACTCTTTAAAGACAGATGAACAATTCCATGAAAATATGATGCTTCGGACAGGACTATATCAAAGTGAAAACCATTGTGATATTAAAGGTGGTAGCATGATTACAAATCATGTTCTTTAATTTTGCTAGTGTACTAACTTTTCAATTCAAATACAGAAAAGGTGGCCTTATTTTCTTAGTGTCTGTACAGGTACACATGGTTCTGGCTTTGAAGCCCTGAAGATCGACCCACTTAATTATTTTATAGTAGTTAACCCCTAAAACATCTTCATAAGATAGGAGAGTGAAAGTCCCTCTCACTATAAAGAACCTCAATATAGAGCAATAAAACTATCAGCGATAAAAATAACCTGGAACTTCGAACTTGAGGGCCTAGTAAACACCATGATGGGTGACAGCTCAGTTCCTGTTGATAACATAAATACTCACATAAAAGGAGGAGGACATAGCTCTGAGTAGAGCTATGTCAGGGGGGTCAGTTTTTCTCAGAGAAAGTCCTATAGTTAGTTGGGGAGGGGAATGAGGCACAGCGAGTTACACTGAAGATTCTGGACATGAGAATTATAAAGAAAGATGATAGCATTTAAGTGGCAGAATTCAGGGAAAAGCAAGACAGGGTTTCCAATTCAATCTCACTTAGGGGTTTCAGTGGGAACCATTTGCCAGTTACATCCTATAAATAAAAGGAGAATAGATTTACTCTATGGCCGACTCTGAAATAAATCTGTTCAAGATATTTATATATACCCAGGTATGCAAACCCACTGCAGTACTGTTCTTAAAGGCTGAAGATAACAGCATTCAAGACTGTTAAAAAAAATAGGTAAAATCTGACTTCAAGTTTATTAAACAAAATTGACAAGAATTTAGCAGAAAATTCATGAAGCACTATTCATAAAGTATTTTATAATTATAAATTTCTGATAAAATTTTAACTGTAATAATTCTGACACTTTCTTACATAATTCTGAGAACCTTATTAAAATAATTATTTGCATATTTTTATAACCAAGGCAAATTCTGCACCTGACCAATCACATGGCAGTTGTACTGGATTTTGCACACTGATATGAGTTAACACTTGCTACACTGAGTGGGCCACAAACCCCCATGTACTGTGGTTGTTCAGAAAATTTTGGATATTTCCTTTGGAGTTATGTTAAAAGTTTCAGTTTTAGTGTGTTAAGATTATTAAAGTCTAATTTGTATAAATACATGCTTTATGCCTTCAGAAAAAAGTCTACTATATTTATGGGAACTGGAGTAAACCTGACACAATGCAGTAGCGAATGTGTATAAAAGGTGAGATAGTCAGCCTGTTTGCAAATAAGCTGAGAACAGTGAGCAGGCCGGATGGAAATCCTACTTGGGTAGGCTTGGTTGCTATTTTCTAAGGGTTCTTAGCAAGAAGATATAGGTGCAAAATAATAGAGGGAAGGAAAAAAATATCAAAGAGAGATAGCACAACATTTTTAAAATGAAGACTGAAGATATGGCTAATATAATTAAAGAAATTCTGGACCTTCCAGCCGTATGACACTCAACTCATTAATCTTTCAGGCCCAAACATGGTGGTCAAATTGGTGTCTAGAGAGACATAATACCTTGATTCTTCTATTTTGAACTATAGTACACAAATGTAATATTTTTTTTTTTTTTTTAAAGATTTTATTTATTTATTTGAGAGAGAGAGAGAGAGCGAGAGAGAGCACATGAGAGGGGGGAGGGTCAGAGGGAGAAGCAGACTCCCTGCTGAGCAGGGAGCCCGATGCGGGACTCGATCCGGGGACTCCAGGATCATGACCTGAGCCGAAGGCAGTCGCTTAACCAACTGAGCCACCCAGGCGCCCCACAAATGTAATATTTTAACTAACAGATATTTACGTAGATTTTTCAGAAGATAAGTAAAAACTATGAATTTAATTTGTAATATTTTTTAAAAGATTTTTTATTTATTTATTTGACACAGAGAGAGAGAGAGAACACGCAAGAGCACAAGCAGGGGGAGTGGCAGGCAGAGGGAGAGGGAGAAGCAGGCTCCCCACAGAGCAGGGGGAGCCCGATGTGGGACTCAATCCCAGGACCCTGGGATCACGACCCGAGACGAAGGCAGTCGCTTAACCAACTGAGCCACCCAGGCGCCCTTAATTTGTAATATTTACCGTCAAAATACATAAAAAGTCTTTAGGCATAAGCTCAGACAGGATGATCTAAATAACTTTCAAGCAGACTCTAGAGTACTCTAGGACTTGGCATCTTACCTTGAAACATCCATGTAGGACAGATAATTTGGAACTGGGTAAACATCCAGTTGAACAAGTTCTAGGAGGCAGGGAAAAAACACAAAGACATTACCATTCAAGTCACACAGAGACTTTTTGTATGTAGAACATCATCACTGTGCTTTATTCACCATTGTTTAGGTTAGGAAGTACAATACATCCATTTGTTAAACTTGGAAACCACAGGAAAGTACAGAGAACTTCCAATTTAATCACAAGATCTTATTCAGAGATTGAAATAAATCACTCCTCCTTTCCTACCTTTCCCCCACCCACTTACTGTGGCTCTCCTCTTGTTATACATGCTGAATGTTACCTGGAAGATTAACTGTATGAACAGTTTTTTAAATCTGGAATTCCTTCCATAAAACCATATGCATCTGGCTTTTGCCTTTTTTACTCTACTGAAACCATACTCTTGAGGGTCACAAATGACTTCCTCCACTCAAATCTGAAAACCCTTCCTCAAAACTGTATGAAATAGGATACCACCATCCACCTAGGGCTTCGTTTCTAAGAGTAGCTTCTAGATGTCCTTCTGATTCTCCAAACACTCACCCTGTAATTCACCAGTTCAGCGTCTATTTGGTTGCCTATCCTGGCGCCCGCTGGGAGGGTCTTCTAAATGGACTCCTGGTACCAGGGCTCTTCTCTTTCCCAGTTAACCTTACTTCCACGGTTGCAGGTGCCACCTCTAACAAATGTGCCTCAAACCAACATCTGTAGTCCTGAGTGCAAGTTCCCATTTGCTCCCATGAAAACCATTACAATGATGGCGATTAGCAAGGTGGTAAGGGCTCCACTCTTCTCCCATAAATGCACCCTGTACATTACTTTAACCAGAACAGTCTTATAGCATCACTTCCATTACGTGTCCCTCTACTTAAGAATCTCCATGGGCTCTCTAGAGTTTACTGCACTAGCTTCAAAGCTTCACCGTCTGACTCCAAGCCATGCATTCCATAACCACCTCTTACCATTTTCTAGTGGGCACCTATGAGTTCAGAATTCCCTGTTTTCTCCCATCTGCCGAACAGACCACATTCAGATTCTTTCCTCTTCAACACCCACTTGGTGCCTCCTGGCTATCCAAATCCTATAACCCTCAGTGACTTGTAGCTATCTGACATTTGGCTTGTTTCTCTCATGAGATGACAATAAACTCATTTCAAAAAAAGAAAAAAAATCCCCTATCCTTTAGAACTCGTGCACTACACTATTCATAGAACAAGTACGTGATAAACAATTGTTCAACTTGTAGTACTGAATAGTTGTTTTCACTCAGTTTTCTGATTGCAGGGAATTGAAATCTTCACTTTAGTAACATATGTCCCTATGATCTTTTCTTTTTTAGAACTGTCATGATTTCCAGATTCTGAAAGAGAGATCTCATTAAATGAGTAAGACTCCTGATTTGTGGTGTCCCTGTGGGTATATAATTCAGGTCTCTCTGAGGATTAGTTCCTTTGTTAGTGGAGCATGAAATCTGAGACCCTGAGTGGAGTCCAAAATGGACCTTCCTTTCATTTTCACTCTCCCATATTAAATCATGTTCCAGATTTACTATCTTAACAGGGTAGTCCAAGAAATAGTTTATTAAGGCCTTTTAAGCAGAGGAGCCAAATCAAGAGTGGGGGAGTAACTTACCTAAATATCACAATATGAGAAAAACAAGTTGGGACCTATAAAATCTTCCATTTTGGTTCTTTTAAATACCATACCAGCATTCTTCTTTTATGATTTTTACCTCAGCAATATCTGACACTTATTTTATTAAATGAGCAAAGTAAAAATCAGAGTGAGGCAGAGATGATGGTGCTGAGTCAATTCTTGGAACCAGAAGAGAAACTCTGATGTGGTCTATATCACATACCATTAGAAGCGGCATAGAGCGCTTTTAGGAAATAGCCACAGATGTTTAATGTCACCAGCTGATTCCTTTCACAGTGTAAAACTTCAATGTTGTTGAAAATCATGGCATCTAGATCACCAAGCTTATTGTCGCGCAGATCAAGCTGAGTGACGTGCTGGAGAAAATCCACTTCATCTGCTATTAGCTTCCTAATTACGTTCAGTCTTGAGGAGAAAGGACACAGAGACTATAATTAACTGCAGTGCTATAAATAAATGGCCACACCCTAATATGCTGAGGTAAGGAGAAGTCTCACTATATTATAGTCCTCCATGATTTCTTTAATCTCTACATCTGGACTTCCTTAACTGGCCAGATTCTTTGGTTATTTTTAGCTACAACTCCATGAAGGTCTTAATCTTGACAATATATTCTGAAACACAATTTGGACCACTTAGGCTGGAAGAGAAGCACATATGTTGATTTTCACCTTAATTCATTTGAAGAGGAAAAAAAAATCCACTTAATCATTTATTTTCAAAGAATTTAGTTGAAAGAACACAAGAAACAAAACCTAGAACAACCTGTTAGGCACATTAGAACTACACTGAATATTTAAGGAAGGAGAAAGGATTAGTGAGCAGGGAGATGAGCAGTTCATATAGGACAGAATTTAAGGGAGAACTTTGGGGTGGGGGGAGGGAATGAATGGGAGCCACATATGCACCAGAGATAAGAATGCAAACATCTGGATTTCTGGCTGGCTCAGGACCAAGAACTGATTACCAAAACTATCTCCATCTTAAAATATTGCTTGAGGGGTGCCTGGGTGGCTCAGTGCGTTAAGTGTCCGACTCTTGATCTCAGCTTAGGTCTTGATCTTAGGGTCGTGAGCTCAAGCCCCATGTTGGGCTCCATTAAAAAAAATAAAAATAAAATATTGCTTGGAAGAGCAAAGCACAGAAAATACTTTGGCATCTAGGATTCGCTGAGAAATTACAAAACAAGGACAGCAATGGGATCAATAAATCTGGGATAGAGCAAGGCACGGGAAAACTGGCAGAACCTTGGCCATGAGAACTAGTTAGCTAACAGACTGAAGTTGCTATGGGTGGGTTGCCAAGAAGATAACTAAGTAGTAATGGGGACTAGGAATCAATAGAATGAAGATACACTTAACTTCAAAAGGGAGAAAAACAGATGAAAATCTCAATTCCTAGTTTGCTAGGCTACCCCCAACTCCTTTACAAACAAACAATAAGAACCCTGTACTTCTCATTACAAAGCCAACAAAGTGCTGAAATAATGTACTTGGTTAGAAGAGCATTAATATGAGGGTTGGAGCTTAGGAAAAAGCTAGTTTCTTGGTTGTGAATTTTTGCCCTTTGAAAAAAATAAAATAATGATAACTGAAGAAAATAAAATGATGGTAATTGAATTATTAATAGTAATATCATAAAGTCACTGAAACGCAAGGATGAGTGACAGATAGCAAAGAGTTAGGATTTGTCAATCTGTAAGCATAGCATATGGCCTCTTCAAATGTCCCCAAGAGGATTTGTTTTTTTTGCTTCTTTTTTTATTCCAGGTTGTAAGATTTAAAAACTGGCCTCAACCCAGCAATTTGCCTATTTCCAAATGCTCACTAGATTACTAGTATATGTACACAGAATTTTTTAAAAATCTCATTTTAGGGGCTCCTGAGTGGCTTAGTCAGTTAAACGTCCGAGTCTTGGTTTCCACTCAAGTCATGATCTTAGGGTCATGATCTCAGGGTCGCGAGCCTGAGCCTGAGTCGGGCTCCATGCTCAGTGCAGAGCCTGCCTGTGATTCTCTCTCCCTCTGCCTGGCCCCTCCCCCAGCTCGTGTACACACTCTTTTTAAAATAAATAAATCCGGGCGCCTGGGTGGCTCAGTTGGTTAAGCGACTGCCTTCGGCTCAGGTCATGATCCTGGAGTCCCGGGATCGAGTCCCGCATCGGGCTCCCTGCTCAGCGGGGAGTCTGCTTCTCCCTCTGACCCTCCTCCCTCTCATGCTCTCTGTCTCTCATTGTCTCTCTCGCAAATAAATAAAATCTTAAAAAAAAAATAAATAAAATAAAATAAAAAAATAAAGTTTAAAAAATAAATAAATCCTTAAAAAAAAATTAAAAAATTAAAAATCTCATTTTGGATACAACAGACTATAGAAATTGAAAAAATGTCCCATGTTCTTCTTACTTTACACTGTAGGTAACTTTCATAATGTGGCATTATCATCTTCATTTGAAATAGCTCCCTCCTGTAATTTCACTGTATTAACACTAAAATAATTAAAGGTTCATTTAATGAGGAGACAAAAGAAAATCTATAATGAGAGGGAATTGTTCAGTTTAAATTGCCAAGTCCTGTCAGGATTCAAATTCAAAAGTTTTCAGGCTGAAACCATAATATATATTTAGGATGAACTTTCAAGGAGGCAAAATGTGATTAAAATTTCCTTCCAATAATCCCCAGTAAACACAACCATTTTATTTATTTCATAAATATTCACTGAGGTTTACTGTGTGTAGACAGGCAGTATGAAAGAGCATTATGTTCTAGTGCCAGTTTGCTGCTCATCACTTTGCGTTTGACCTTGAACAAGTCACCTAGTATCTCTGCTTAAGCCTAATTCTAATCTGTAAAATGGGGATAACACCTTGTCAACTACAAGGCAGCTGAAAAATGAAGTATGTGCCCATAGTATGCAAACAACGAAAGATACGGTGATGATCAGGATGATGACCTATGGCTTTGTGTCAATAAGAGATGAAGAAAAGGTGTTTGTCAACAGATTTAGTATGTTAGTGAGGAAAATCACATATGCTTTAAAATATAAAGACTACAAGTATGTGTTAAGTGCCATAACTGATGTATAAAATACAGAGAATGGTCAAAAAAGATGCAATGGACGGAGCACCTCATCTGAATCCCAAGGGTAGGCAGAATATAACAGATATGAATGGGAAAGAAAGCAGTGCATGAGTTAGGGCAGAACAGCCTCTGGACTGAAGAGAAAAGCACAGGGAGGACTTCACACATGAGTGCAGGAGCGCAAGGCATGTAAGAAGCTGCAAGGGGGGCTTAGTCAGTTAAAGTACCAACGAAGTGCTAACGCTGGATAACAAGGATAAAGAAGAGCAGTGTTTCTCGGTTATCTGTGGTGAATGAACTCTGTTCTAAACTTCTAATCTATCATTGATGTGTATAGTCTTACTGTACATGACCAGGACACAGCCCACAGCACAGGCAGCTCCCCAAGTGAATTCACCAACAGCTGAACGAGTCTATTCCCCATACAATGAGATGAGTTGCTTATATGAGTCTACTTGCATACTGTGGCAATGTCAAATCACTGTATGTTTCTAAAACATTAAGTCTCAATTTCTATACATATTTCATTGTAGAAAGGTAGCAAATAGTTGGCTTACCAGCACAGGTCAGAGGACCACACTTTGAGTAGCTCTGAGCTAGAGCTGCATCCCCAAGGGACTCACAGGCTAGTAGGTTGAAACCAGATAAGAAGAGTTTAAATACCTCCAGCCAAAGAACTGAAGGCTCTGGGCAAGACTGTGCTTGCTTGAGAGGCTACACAATGGAAACAGATGCAGTAGTGAGAAGGAAAAGGAAGGGACAAAGAGAGAAACCATTGTGAAAGAAGAAACTCATAGAATCTGGTGGTAGACCAGAGATAGGGTCCAAAATTTCATGTCTATAGACACAATGAAGTGATGTTGCTATCAGTAAAATAGGAATCCAGGGGAAGAACTAGTTGAATAAAGAAAGAAACTGAACTGTTTCACAAGGGGTGTGGTGAAGTGTGCCAATGCGGGGAACCAAGGTAAAATTATCCAGGAGGCACCTGAAGTGGAATTAGTCCCAAGAAGAGAAATTAAGGGTTAGAGAAAGATTGGGGTCCTGCAACTGATCTCATCTAGAAAGATCCAATTAGAACTAGAAATCTAGGTGACTCCATTTAAAAGCGCTTAAATGCTTTAATATGAAAGTTTTCTAAATCCAAGCGACTCAGAGACAAATAATGTTAACAATTTAGAAAGTTAACAAGAAAGTTAAAGTGTTTAGTGCCGTTTCCTGTGACATTCCAAAAAGTTCTCAAAGTCAGATAAAGTATTACCATTTGTACTCCTCAAATTAAGAATTCTAGGTCTTCAAATTGCTAACCAACACTTCCCCAGGTGATTTCTTTAGTCTGAGGAAAGGGAAAGGCAAGCAATTCTTGTTTTTGTTTTTGTTTTTTAAAGATTTTATTTATTTACTTGAGAGAGAGAGAGAGAGAGCACGAACGGGCGGGAGAGGGAGAGGGAGAAGCAGACTCCCCACTGAGCAGGGAGCGGTGAGGCTCGAGCCCAGGGCCCTGAGCTCAAGACCTGAGCGGAAGGCTGACACTTAACCGACTGAGTCATCCAGGTGCCCCAAGGCAAGCAATTCTTTGAGGGACTGGAATAAATGAGTTTCCAAGGCCAGACCAAATAAATGCAGAAGAAAAGGAGCAAAAGATGATGCTTCTTTATACTGACAAAAGTCAACAGGTCTGAGTGAGGGTCCAGGGTTACCAACAGAGAGGAAAGTGGGTAGTAAGGCAAAGAAAGAGCCACCTTTGACAAATGGGAGTTGTAAAGAGTCCAAGAATGATAGCTAAGCAGGTTCCATGAGTAAAAAGAGTCCTCAATTAGGTAATAAGAATGATACATAAAACACATTGGAAGTGTGAGGCATTTAACTCAATTCCTTCCCAAACTCTAAGAATTAGGTTCTATTATTAACCATAATTTAGAGATGAGAACACAGTTGCAGAGATATTAAATATCTTGCCCAAGATTTAATGTCATTATTACGTGGTCATCAACCCCTGGCTAATGGAGGAATTAGTTTGGTTGAAAAAGTATCAAGTTGGGCAAATCAGCATGAAGGCCTAAGCCTGATATGTTGCTTTGCAGGACCTCAGTCCCATGACAGACTAGTTTTTCCTTAAAAAAGAGAAATTTAGAATAGCTTCCTCCTTGTGTACTGGTTCTTTGTATGTTAGAACTAAAACTGAACCTCACATACTTAGGGATAATCACTGAGCATCTTTAATGTAGCAAGGACTATGCTAGCGGTTTTTAGTTGGAGTTTAGCAAGATCAGGATTCAAAATGCAGGTTCCTTGCTCTTGTGAGGTGTGAGAGTGGAGGTTCTGGTCAAACTTGGGCCTAATGAGAGGTTATGAATTTTATATTTTTGTAAAGAACAGTAAACTAAGGGCAGAGCCATGTGGATAGAAAAAATAGGAAATTAAAATAAATAAGTTAAACAAATAATTTAATGAATACATTATATTACATTAGGGAAGTCAAGGAGGGAAACACAATTTAAGAAAGAAGAGATGCTCAATGCTGTTACCTATCTCAAGCCACAGAAAAGGAGGACAAAGAAAAAATACTCACTTTGTTCTCAATGATATGGTTTTCATTCACCATAAATTGCAACTAACCAGCTTGCTTGCCTTTCAGAAGAATGTCACCAAAAGGGCTATAACCTACTCCTAAATATAAGCCAACCACTTAAATGGGATATATTTCTTAAAAATAGTTACCTTAGATCCACATGTTTAATGTGAGGCATTTTTCTTAAAGCCTGTAGCCTAAGGCTCTCCATACAGTTTCCAGACATACAAAGTTTATCCACAGCAGTCAATTTCTCCAAAACCTCTGGAATGTCAGTGAATTCATTGAAAGAAAGACCAAGATAACTAAGCTGATGCATGTTCTCCAACTCAGGAGGAAGGGCCTGGAGAAAGTTTCCATCCAACAAGAAAGTCTGTAAGCTAGTAAAGAAAACATAAGAATTATAAAGAGAATGTAAACTTTACATGTTTATTATCAATGTCCAAGTTCCATAAATATAGATGATATTACTAGTAAAAGAAAATGAACTACCTTTTGCAAAATGCATAAAGGCAAGGCCCGAGGCAATAATACACCACAGAGAAAAGATCAGAGATAAGCATCATAATCTTTTACTGAAAACCAAAATTATGACCCATTTTCCCAACTTGGATAGCCATAAATGGGAACAACGTGAGCTAACTACAGTGTGAAGCAGCCCCAAGACCCATCTTTCATTGTTACTTTAAATATTAAATCTTAGAATTCAACATAACTCAGAAAATGAGAAAGTAAGCATGTCATCCCATGGGTAGACACACTCATCTGTGGGGATCCTCAGTTCTAAACAAGGATATTTTAATTTTTTACAAGACTTTAAAGAGTATAAAAGCTAACAAATGAACTCTCCAGAAGAGCCTGACGTCTTGCTTTGGAGCCAAGAGTTCCATGACCAACAGAATAAGTTAACTAATCTCTTAAGCTGTGACCCCAGTGCGGCTTCCCCAGGGGTCTCTGAGGGATATCGTGCAGTGGGGCTTGAAGTACGCACTTGTGCATAACCCCGACGGCTGCGGGGACGGCTCGCAGGGCATTGCAGGACACGTTCAGCTCAGTCAGGGTTGGAATATTGCAGACTGCTAATGGGAAGTCCCCTAAATGATTATTGGAAAGGTTAAGACTCCTCAACTTGGTGAACCTGTTACAATAAAACAAAAGAAAAAAGACAAGTGTCAGAGATGCATAAATCACATTATTTTAGCATAGCCTTAGAGATAATCCAACCCAATTCAATTGAGGAGGAAATGAGCCCACAGAGGTTAAGCGCACAGGAGAGCTGGAGTGCACCTCTTCAGACTCTAAGGCCAGTGTTTTACCTAAAATATAAGTTATATTTAAAAACAAACAAACTTGTCAGTCCAGAATGAGATTGAGTATTTGAAGATGTGAGTTCCGCTGGAGTAATTTTTTTAGCTTTACCCGGGCCAGCTTCATTAACACACCATGACGTGATAATGGAGAGAGAGGGAAAGAACAGGCAGATCTAGCCCTTCCGAATTTCTGTGTTACCCACACAAGTCAAAAATCTTTCTGCTCAAAAACTAATGATGTCATGTATGGTGATTAACATAATAAAAAAAAATCTTTCTGCTTCATTTATCCCCAAATATAAACCTGAAATAAAAAATTAATTTATCAGAACTACACACTCTCTCAGGGAACCAAGTTTTTATAGTTCCAAATTTAAGAACCAATTATCATTTTTCAATCTCAACCCAACATTTGATACTGCTAAGCACATACCCTTTCTGGAAAAGCTCTTCTCATTTCACTTGTAAGACCTTTTCCTCACCAAGCCTCTTTCAACACTCTTTGATTCTTTTCTTCTAGGTTTCTTTCCTTTTTCTTCATCTCTTCTTCCCCACTCCACAGTTAAGTGTTTCTCACAGATCTCTGCTTTGCCAGCTTCTCTCCTCTCTCTACCTTGCCTTCCTTGGAAATCATTTTACTGCTCTGTGAACAGCTCTCTCGAAACCACCACACACCACCCCCTGCCTCCTGGGCTACCCTATAGGATTTCCAGTGCGAAACTCAACCGATGTCTTTCTCCCAGACCAGCACTTCCTTCTGATTTATTTTTGTTAATGGCTCTTTCATTTTCTCAGTTGTCCAAGTAATTAAAGAAGTCATCTTTAAAGTTTTACTTCTCTGTGTTTTACTTCTCTGTCAGTCCACTGCTGACCTCTACCCTTTCTTTTTATTTGAGATGAGAATCAGATTAGTTATTGCATTATGCTCATTATTTTTAAAACTGACCAAGCCTAAATATTGGGCAGTATGTACAGTGCCTAGAACAGACATACACTTAAAACTAAATCCAATTCAGCATTTTTTTTTTTTAAGATTTTACTTATTTATTTCAGAGACAGAGAGTGAGAGAGAGAGAGAGCACGAGAGGGGGAGGGTCAGAGGGAGAAGCAGACTCCCGCTCGAGCCCGATGTGGGACGTGATCCCACAACCCTGGGACCATGACCTGAGCCGAAGGCAGACGCTTAACCGACTGAGCCACCCAGGTGTCCCTCCAATCAGCATTTTAAGGAAATTGTCATGTGCCTGATCTGTTGAATTTTATAATAAAAAATGCTAAGTTTTATTTAAAAAAAAATTTTTTTTTTTTTTAAAGATTTTATTTATTTATTTGACAGAGAGAGAGGCAGCAAGAGAGGGAACACAAGCAAGGGGAGTGTGAGAGGGAGAAGCAGGCTTCCCGCGGAGCAGGGAGCCCGATGCGGGGCTCGATCCCAGGACCCTGGGATCATGACCTGAGCTGAAGGCAGACGCTTAACGACTGAGCCACCCAGGCGCCCCATTTTAAAAAAATTTTTAAGACTTTATTTATTTATTTGAGAGAGAGAGGGAGAGCACACTCACGCACAAGCAGGAGGAGAGGGACAAGCAGAGAGAGAAGGACAAGCAGACTCCATGCTCAGGAGCCCAAAGTAGGGCTGATTTCATGACCCTGTGATCATGACCTGAGCCAAAATCAAAAGTCAGATGCTTAACCGACTGAGCCACCCAGGTGCCCCTAAGCTTCATTTTAAATAATGACATAAAGTTTATTCTAAACAGAAAGGTGACAGTTTAAAGTGTTACTTTGATTTTTCTTTTATAATAGCAATTTTCTTGAATGGTGAAGTGTAGACCTAATAGTATTTTAAATTAAACAAAAGGTTAAGAATTAACTGCTAAACCTGAATAATCATTTTTAATTTGCTTTCTACTTTACAATGTGATTCATTAGGCCTTCTTAAAACAAAGAATGCTTATCCTTTATTCTGACTAAATCATCCATGATCTACACTACACGAGCTAGAATTACAGGTGCTATTATTCCTAGTTCAGAGGTTCTCAAAGCATGGCTGGAGGACCCTGGAAGAGGTTGCTCAGACCCTCTTAAGAGAATTCCCAAGGTCAAAACTACTTTCGTAACAATACTAAGATGCCATTTGCCTTTTCCCATTGTCCTTTTCTCTCAAGTGTCCAGTGGAGACTCCCACCTGGTCTTTATGACAGCACACCCAACTGGATGCAGAAACGGAGAAATCCAACTACCTTCTATTAAGCCAGGCATGAAAAGAATTGTAAAAATATAAAACAATGACACTCTTCTATTTTTTTTGTTTTCTAAAATAGTTACTTCTCATAAAAAATGTGTATGTCAACAAGAATGGGTTTATTAATTTTCTAAATGAATATATATTAAAATAGTTCTCAGTTTAAGTTTTTAATGTTGTAAATATCAATAGATTTAATCCACATAAATAAAAACTGCTTAGGGTCCTCAATTTTTGAGAGAGTAAAGGAGTCTTAAAATATGGTTGCCAGATAAATACAGAAAATAAACACATTTTTTTTTAAGTGTAAAGTATCTCCCAAATATTGCATGGGACATACTTATGCTAAAAAAAAAAAAAAATTTGTTGTTGTTGTTTTTCCGAAATTCAATTTTAACTGGGTGCTTTTTTGTCCTTCTAAATCTGCCAACTCTATCCTGAAATAGATGAAACTGCTGTTCTAGTCCAAACAAAAACAGTATCCTACTTTCTAGATATGATTCCTCATTTGGTAGAACTGGCCACAGTTTAAAAATATGCACAATTAAACTGAACTTAGGAAAAAAAAAAGTTCCTCTAGGAAAGAAATAGACCTACCAGACATTATCCCACACAACAGAGTGGAGATGAAATGATTACAACTCCAAGACTTACTCAAGACAGCAAATGAGAGCACGCTTTTGGAAAAGTATTTATCAATAACATGGGGGGGGGGTGCAGAGAGTATATTCATCTTTGCAAACAAATTTACTAGAACCACACTGGCCCTGACCCAAAGGAAAGCAGTAGTAAGCCAAATGAGTAAAAAGCAGTTGAAGAAATAAACAAAAATAAAACTCTTAACAAGTACCCTCCATAGTCTCATGTATACATATATTTGCATTTTAAAATGGCCACAGGCTCTAAATATAAAGAACTGCAATTATTCTTTGCATCAATTCAATGATAAAAATACTACCAGACCTTATGATAAAGAGAACTGCCCCCAGTCCCAGGGGCCAAGCACCCCCCCACAGAACAAGGAGTCTGAGCTGTCCAATCAGACAGCAACAGCCCTCAGGGACTATGGAGCACCTGAAATGGGGCTGGTCCAAACTGAGATGTTCTCTAAGTATAAATAAACAATGGATTTCAAATACTTAATACAAAAGAGAATGTAAACCCAATAATTTTTTAGAACAGATAGCAATTTTGCTATACTGCATTAAATAAGATATATTATTAAAATTGATTTCAACTGTTTCTCCTTACTTTCTCTGTGACTATGAGAAAATTTAAAATTAACTTACGTGGCTCACATTTTACTTTCATGGAGAAGCGTTTTCTCCATGCTAACAGTAAGCAGATTTCCAGAATTCTTTACCCAAATGACACCAAACCTGCTTTCAGGGCTTGTGTGGGCCTCTTCCCTGGGTCCATCTTCCTCACCCATAAACCCTAGGCCTGGACAGCGTGTCCACAGCCCTGCAGTGTGAGGGATGGAGCTAGAGACAGAAGGAGAAGACATTTGGGCCACTGGGCCAGATCTCCCCACGCCGCCATATCCAGTATGGAATCCCAAGGGGTCTGAGGATTCTAAACTTGAATCTATGCTTGCAAGTCATTAGATGTGTTAAGGTAGGAGGAGAGAATATATTTTATTTAACAGTTTATTATCTTGATTATAACTTAAATATTTAGATATATGGTATGAGGCCTCCATTTAAACTCTTGCCCTAGACCTATACATTTTAAGGGCCGATTCTGATTTATAAGTATCTTAAATTTCTTTCCTTCCTTCTCATCACATTCCCCACATCCCTCATATTCCTCCCTGTGCAGCCCATCCCCCAAATTCTTTCCAGAAAAGAACACAGTGTTCAGCAGACTTGTTTAGCAAACAAAGCGTGAATTGTTTCTGAGAACTCAAGTTCTTGGTCCCAACACATTAAAATTCATTTGTTTTGGAAACTCTAACCCTTACCCTTCTTAGAGTTCCACTTTTTCTTTACAGATGTGGAAAGCAGTCCGATTACAGGCATCTGCCAATTCAAAAATCCCTTCAGAGAAAGATAACCTAGAATCTACTTCTCTCAGGTCTTAAAATGGTGAAGAGATACCTGGAGGCAATGTTTAAGTTAAAAGAGAGATAAGAAATCAAAATGGGGAGTGGATGACCTTTCCTCCCTTTACCTTCTTTCAAAAAGAATGCAGAGGAGGGAGCAAGGTAACAACATAGGGTTAGGGAAGAAAAGACTAGAAATCTCTATGTCTCCTACAAAATAAGACTTTTAGCTCTGTCACACTAATAGGTGAACCCCATAAATTATCAAATGTATACAGACCCAGATTCCAAAATAAAACTGGCTGACTTTGGAAAAATACATATTTGGTGAAGTATTTTAAATAAGTTTTTTAATTAACATATAATGTATTATTTGTTTCAGGGGTACAGATCTGTGATTCATCAGTCTTACACAATTCACAGCACTCACCATAGCACATACCCTCCCCAATGTCCATCACCCAGCCACCCCATCCCTCCCACCCCCCTCCACTCCAGCAACTCTCAGTTTGTTTCCTGAGATTAAGAGTCTCTTATGGTTTGTCTCCCTCTCTGGCTTCGTCTTGTTTCATTTTTCCCTCCATTCCCTTATGATCCTCTGTCTTGTTTCTCAAATTTCTCCTATCAGTGAGATCATATGATAATTGTCTTTCTCTGATTGACTTATTTCGCTTAGCATAATACCTTCTAGTTCCATCCACCTCAGTGCAAATGGCAAGATTTCGTTTTTTGATGGCTGCATAATATTCCATTGTGTGTGTGTATATATATATACACACACACACACACACACCACATCTTCTTTATCCATTCATCTGTTGATGGACTAGGCTCCTTCCATAGTTTGGCTATTGTGGACATTGCTGCTATAAACATTGGGGTGCATGTGCCCCTTCGGATCACTACGTTTGTATTTTTGGGGTAAATATCCAGTAGTGCAATTGAGGGGTCGTACAGTAGCTCTATTTTCAACTTTCTGAGGATCCTCCATACTGTTTTCCAGAGTGGCTGCACCAGCTTGCATTCCCACCAACAGTGTAGGAGGGTTCCCCTTTCTCCGCATTCCCGCCAACATCTGTCATTTCCTGACTTGTTAATTTTAGCCATTCTGACTGGTGTGAGGTGGTATCTCATTGAGGTTTTGATTTGGATTTCCCTGATGGCAAGTGATATTGAGCACTTTTTCAGGTATATTTTAAATAATTTTATTTTAAGCTACTATTACACTTTTTTTTTTTACTATTATAGTTCTTAAACCCTAAAATTAAGTCCTTAAAAAGAAGTTACATTATATTCATTCAGGTTACAGATAATTCCTCCTAGCTGTTCAATATAGGTATGTAGAACAGAATCAGAACATCACAAAATTTCAGATTAATAAAAATTAATGATGATTGCAACAACTATAATGGCTGGTTTAACCAGTTAATAAGGAATGACTCTTGATGTTTTAGAAACTAAAAGGACAGGAAACTCTGTAGTTTGTTTGTTTGTTTGTTTTTAAACATCTGTTATACGTATATACGTACGCACAGTGCCAAGGCTAAAGTGGATATATCCTCTTCATTTCTCAGTTATCTAAATGAGAATAAAGGGGCCTCTGAAGTCATTTTCTCTCATTTCCTAAGCTCACAGATAAAGAAAGTAGGCACAGAGAAACTGTGTGTCACATACAACCTGAATACACTGCCTTTCAACATCAGTACTACTTCTCATCTCTCCTGCTTTACTTTTACTACATCTTACTAGAGTCTTTAATATAAATAGGTACCAATTGCTAATAATCCTAAGTCACAGATCAAAGAGTGGCCTCAGAGTATGAAAAGCACTCTTTTTTCAGCCTCACTTCCCCCTGCAGAGGGTGGTGCACTGTTGGCAATGGAGGACGACGAATATTTTGAACACTATGTGCAATTCCATTTAAAGCAATTTAGGCACAGGCCAGGGCTCACAAACTACCAAAAAACCTGCAAAGCCTGACTTCACTCCGCAGAGCAAGCAATCCGCTTTAAGGAAAGAGCTATACCTCATGTCCATTTGTTCTATAACAGAGCTCAAAGTAGGGGGAAAAAATCAAGTTAACATTTATCCAGAGTCTAATAGAGTAACCTTAGTTAATTCTTAAAGTTATGGGTGCAGTATTATAATATTACATTTAGCCAATGGCAATGGACATTGTGGGCTTTTAGAACTCAGGTCTCACTTAATACAAAGTTCCAAGGTACACTCTTGTTTTTTAATACTAAGTGTCACAGAAAAGTGCAGTCGGGGGTGCCTGGGTGGCTCAGCCAGTTAAGCCTCCAACTCGTGATTTCCGCTCAGGTCATGATCTCAGGGTCGTGGGATCCAGCCTGCATCCAGCTCCATGCTCAGCTCCCTGACCACCCCCCCACCTGTGCACTCTCTCTCTAAAATAAATAGATAAATCTTAAAAAAAAAAAAAAAAAAAAGTGCAATCAACTAAATACTTGATCATCTACAAAGACCGAAAACTCTAATTGCGCTCACAGAGAAAAACTGAAGTCCCTTCTGAACTAGGTATCCTAAGGGCCATATAACAAAGTGCAGGATTGCCTGGGAAGGAGGGGGGTCTTGGAATGCTGCAAGGTCCCAAGTAGCAAGATGGTAGAGTGGAGCTGACACAGTGCTCGGATGATACTTCTTTCATTTGCATCTCCTTCGGTATGTACACCGTAACACCCAAAGTAGAATAACAATGCTACTGTCTCTAGATAAAAATGTGCCATGCTCTGGAGGCATCTGCTGTATTAATGTTCTTAGTTTTTCCTTTCTTTCTCCAACTTCACACCATCACTTATTAACAACAAAGTAGGACCAGCACCTATCTTGAAACTGCTCCTGGGGGAATGGAGCCATCACTAGTTTTGTCCCTGCCCTTGCCTAGCTTCCTCCTCAATCCAGACAGCATGCTGTCTGACATATTACAGTCTGTACTCAGCTTGAAAGGGATTGTTTTCTTCAGTCACTAAAATTTCCAGCTATCATCTTCCAAGCTACTCCCTCTTTAAAACAAATGAATTACACAATTCACAGCACTCACCATAGCACATACCCTCCATCACCCAGCCACCCCATCCCTCCCACCCCCCTCCACTCCAGCAACCCTCAGTTTGTTTCCTGAGATTAAGAGTCTCTTATGGTTTGTCTCCCTCTCTGGCTCTGTCTTGTTTCATTTTTTAAATTAACCTGAAAGGTTAAAATGCATCACATGCATGCATCCCATGTCCCTACCTTCATTAGACAGATATGTAGGTCTTTCAACAGATCACCCACAGCTCTATCAGCTTATTTCATTCTGGCCTCCAAAAAGCTACCTGGGA
The DNA here is from genome assembly GCF_964656455.1 of Halichoerus grypus. NCBI lineage: Eukaryota > Metazoa > Chordata > Mammalia > Carnivora > Phocidae > Halichoerus > Halichoerus grypus. The sequence goes on from NC_135724.1 coordinate 13,508,690, forward strand.
GCAAGTGCTCCTTACAAAAGGAAGTGGAGCATGTTTACCAAGGGCAGGAAGGAAAAAGCCAATGTTCCCTGATATCAAAGTTGGGAAAAATAAACAAATATAAATGCTGATTTTCATATTACCCCCCCCCAACCTTGGGCTTGTTTTGTCATGATCCTAGACGCTCTTAATCTTTCTCCTTTCTCAGCATGTATCCACTCAGTCTACCCACACTCAAAACTCAATGGACAAAGCTCTTTATGGATATTTAGGAAACAAAACCAAATAAATAGTATGATGATTATTTAGAGACATAATAATTAGCTTTCGATCCAACTAAATCTTTAGTAATTTTTCTTTCAGGAACTAAGGATAGATTAGGAAAATTTGACCATAAAATAAAATAACAGTATGGCGGAGGTACTCCTATTTTTAAACCTATTCTGAATGTGATTAAATGGGAGTTACACATTACGCTCATGAAGAGGAAACCATACTTGTTTTACTCAATGGTTCTAACAGAGAGTAATCAATATTATTTTCCAGAGTTATTATTCACTACAAGTGGGTCAATTAGAAAAAGATTCCCTGGTGACTGGATTTCCGTTTCATAGTAACAGTCCATGTTTCACTTGTTTTTTTCCCTGTGGGGGAACACGCTAATACACTTTGGAAATTATTAGACTCCAATATTAAGTAATGAGGGACCTGCTCAAGGGCTGGAGTTGTAAGCCTAGCTCTGCGCTTAGTCTCCTGCTTTCCATTAATTATGAAAAGTAGGCTCCCTAATGGCTCAGAGTGGCTGTACCTTAGTGGAGAGTTGCCAGGCTGTCAGTGCTAATATTCACTATATTGCTTTTTTTTTTTTAATTATTTTTTTGATGTAGTATTCCATGATTCATTGTTTGTGTATAACACCCAGTGCTCCATTCAATACGTGCCCTCTTTAATACCCATCACCAGGCTAACCCACCCCCCCACCCCCCTCCCCTCTAGAACCCTCAGTTTGTTTCTCAGAGTCCACAGTCTCTCATGGTTCGTCTCCCCCTCCGATTTCCTCCCCTTCATTTTTCCCTTCCTACTATCTTCTTCTTTTTTTTTTTTAAACATATAATGTGTTATTTGTTTTAGAGGTACAGGTCTGTGATTCATCAGTCTTACACAATACACAGAGCTCACCATAGCACATACCCTCCCCAATGTTTATCACCCAGCCACCCCATCCCTCCCCCCCCATATTGCTTTTAAGAGGATTGCTTTTATTTGATTACCAAAATAATACATGCTCATTTTAACAAGTCAAGCTACAGAAGCATGTGAAGAACACAGTAACAGTCTCCCCTACTTCCTTCCAAATCCCATCCCCCGAGATAACCAGTGTCAAGTTTGGTACACAGGCTTCCAAAGCTTTTCCTCCCTATAGAACACATGCATGCATAAATAGGAGATAACCTCCCTCCATTATTTTTTGAATGGGCTTATACCACACACATTTTTTTCTATAACTTGTTTTCTCATCTACTACAGACAAATCATCTTTCTGAGACAGTAGGTAAAAGTCTAACTCACTCTTTTGACAGCTACATAATAATACACAGAGTACAAATGTACCCCAACTGATTCCATCCCTCCACTGACTGACATTAGGAGTATTCCCAGTTGCTTTTTGCTATTAGGAATAATTCAGCATATCCATTTGTGCATCAATGCTTTCATTTTGCAGTATTTATGGGTGCCCAATGACTTACCCATAATTCTGAAATCCAACAGGCTCTGAAAATTCAAAAATTTTTCACTGATTCATGTGGTGACAAAAGCTGACCTGAACTGATGTCAATATTCTGGTATGAATTTGTTCTCTTTAGAAATATAAATGTGTCTGCTTATGGAGCCCCAAAGCCTGCCAGAGGTGCTATATAATATACATGCCTATATTATCTTTAATAATCTGAAACTCTCAGAAGTCTGAAGCACAAATGGCCTCAAGAATTTTGGGTCAGGGATTGCGAACCTGTATTTCTAAAAGCATAACTGATGGGTCCAAGAATATTTACAATTTAAATTTTAATACGTACTGCAAAACTACCAAAAAGTTGTAGAAATTCATACTCTCAATCACCCATGTCAGAGAGGGTTCTTTTCCATGCTCCCTTCACTAGCATTTAATGTTGGTATCCTTTCCACTGTTGCTACTCTGATGGCTAAAAAGTGGTATCTTTTTGTGGGGTTCATCTTCTTTGGAATACACATTCATAGCCTTTGCCTGTTTTTCTATTGGGTTATTTGTCTTACTAATTTTTAGGAGCTCCCTGAATATTAACTACCATACCCAGTGTCATATGCTGCTATGTGTCACATGACACTCGTACCCTCCTGTTTCATCTTGCCCCACTCTGTTAGTTAATGGCGACTTTAGCCACACACTAATTTTTATTTGCTCAAATTTGGCAATCTTTTCCTTGATGGAGTCTATATTTTTCACCTTGCTTGGGAAGGTCCTCCTACCTCACCCCAAAGTGGTACAAAAGTTCTCCCATATATCCTAATACTCATGTATTTTATTTTGTGTATATTCAGTTCTTTATTTCACCTGACATTTATTTCTTACATGTGATGCTTGGTAGAGGTCTGCCCTTTTTTTTGGGGGGGGGGGGTCTAGTAGTTAATTATGCCAACACCATTTCACGATTTTCAATATGGATTCAATTTAATATTCATTCAATTTCAAATACTAGAGGAAGAATGAACAAAAAGAGAAAGCCTGCTACTGTTCAAATAAAACAAAGAGAAAAGCGTAGGTAAAAAGTTACATTTACTTTTTATTTCTTTTTTTTTCCAGGAGAATTATAAAATCAAATGTCTGCTTTTTTGTTCTTCTTAAGAGCTTGGAGCCCATAAAATGCTTCAATTAAGCAATTCATTTGACAGAGTAACTTGTCTCTTTTATGTGTAGAAGGACAAATCTTGGAAAGAGTATCAAAGTACTTTTAAAAAATGTGTACTGAATGCACTTTCTCTCGAGAAGCATTAGTTAAACCAGTGAGTGAAAGAGACGTCAGTCAGCAACTTCTTAATTTATCCTCCTTGCACTTTAAATTCTGACTCCTCTAGTGCAGAACTTCACTGTTTGTGAACTTTGTCCTACAGCCATGTTTCAATATTTTTGCCCTAATCCAGGTATGACATAGGGCAACCAGTGCTATAGTATTTATGTCAGAAAGCAAAACAATCTGCAAAAGACTTAAAAGGCTCTCTTTTCCTGGACACAGAAGGAAAGAAAGAATATCTTTTGCCCCACGTTCCTCTCAGACTCGTCTGCAGCTGCGGCGGCATGAGAAACGTTTGAGTCACCAAGCCTGCTTCAGAATTGCTGGGAACACCTACTCTTCAGAAACCATGACTCAGCTCCTTTTAGCTCTCACACCCCCGAACTCTACTGCCCTGGGACTGAACTCTCATTGGTGACTTCTCCGCTTCTTGGTGCAGTGATGTCTCCTGTTGTCCCTTTAGGACAATGTCCACCAGCCTCGCACCCAGTGAGCACCTGCCAGGGTCTTCTGAGAGTTTCAGCATGTGCACAAATGTACAAATGCTAACGTGGCACACACAACCAGCTTCTCAACACTTGAGCCAAAATACACAGAAACCATTCCATCCTAATCCTAATCACCATTAATGACTCTCAGTACAAGCAAAACAGGCATATCACCTTTTCATATGCCTAGAAAACAAAAATAAACACATGCATATCTTGGATAATACTGTACTGGAGAAAAATTTTCTTAAGAATTGCCTCAGAAGGGGCGCCTGGGTGGCCCAGTTAAGTGTCTGCCTTCGGCTGAGTCATGATCCTGGGGTCCGGGGATCGAGCCCTGCGTCGGGCTCCCTGCTCAGCAGGGGAGTCTGCTTCTCCCTCTGCCTGCCACTCCCCCTGCTTATGCTCTCTCTCTGTCAAATAAATAAATAAAATCTTTAAAAAATAAAAATAAAAAAAACTTGCCACATAATAAGTAGAGGAAAGCTACAACTCACAGACATAATTTTTCCAAAATAATAATCAAGGAAATCGAGAACAGTCCGTGTTGGCAACAATTACAATGGACATATTGCTGGGATGCAAATGAAAGCATTCCCTAAAGAGAGACATTTCTATTTTAATCCTCTTTTAAAATGATTCAACTAGGAGCCGCTTATTGGTTACTTACTTTGTGCCAGACCTAGGCTAAGTTAACCCTATGTATACAACAGCCAACAAGAGAGAGCTCCAACCCACAGCGGGGCGGGGGTAGGGAGACGTGAAGGGCAGGCTCCCATGAATCAAGTAAGTACATTATATAGAAAACCACTCCAGGGACGCCCAGGTGGCTCATTCGGTTAAGCGTCTGCCTTCAGCTCAGATCATGATCCCGGGGTCCTGGGATGGAGTCCCGCATCAGGCTCCTTGCTCAGCGGGGAGCCTGCTTCTCCCTCTGCCTGCCGCTCCCCACGCTTGTGCACTCTCTCTCTCTCCGACAAATAAATAAATAAAATCTTAAAAAAAAAGAAAGGAAGAAAGAAAGAAAGAAAACCACTCCAAATCATAAGATGGCAATCATGTGGAAAGAGCAGTCACTAGATCTACCGTAATCTACAGTAACCCTGCACTAACTAAATTCATGAAAACAATGAGTCACAAGCAGCATAAATCTGTCGTTTTCTGATTCTTTTATAAACTGGCAATATCATGATCGAAAAGATAAACAAGAGGTATGTTACTATGTCACAGTTAAACATATTTTCCTATGAAATGGTTTCTTTATTCAATTTATCCATGACTACCTTTTCTCATTTTCTTACCAACAGTTCTGCCCACAGCCAATTCAATTGCAACATCATTCAAGAGATGTTTAATATTAACCACCATACTAGTAGGACAAAGAACAAAAATATAAAAAGCAGAGAACAGATCACTATTTCCATTCCTCTTCTCAGAGGAAAGAAAAAGAGAAGATCCATAAAGTATATTTGGATAAAATCCCAGTTGAGTCATATAAAGATATATAAAAATGAAAACCAGATAACCACTCTATCAAAGATATCAGATTATCAAAGGAGAAAGTGAACGTAAGCTAAGGTCAGAGAGAATGATTATATCATGAAAACGTGCTTAGACATGAGTAGCTTAAGCTCACATCACAAATAAACCAAGCATATCTGGTAGTTAACAGAAAAAATCCAATACCCAAAAGTTTACTAGATACAATAAAAGTTTGAACAACCATCCATTCAGTAAACATTGTCTGAGTTCTTATTATGCACAAAGGTGTGTGAAGCATACAAATGTGAGTTACATATGGTTTTCACCCTCCAGGAATTGAAAAATAGTTTGGGAGCAAAGCTGCTCTAATACAAAGCACAAGATGAAACTTACTGGGAAAAAAAATCATGAGTACTCACAGAAAAGAAAACTCACTTTGATGGAAGGGACACAAACAAGAGTTTAATGGATGAGGAGATGGGGATCGGAAGAGAGGACATTCAAGGAGAACAGGGTGGCAGGACGGTTTCTCAAATTTAGCACGCGTTGTTAAAAATGCAGTTTCCTGGGTCTTATCACCAGAGGTTCTGACTCCGCAGGGATGGCAGGAAAAAAGGTGTTCTGTGAATTCCCCATGTGATCCTGATGTAGGCATTTCATAAATCGTATTTTGAGAAACACTGATTTGGAGGGCAAAAACTACAGGGTATACTTGGGAAACATTAAGCAAATGATAGCATTAAGCAGAAAGAACTGTGGTCGCAAAGGGCGAGTAAAGACTAAGCACAGAGTGCCTCAAATTCCAGATGAAGACACTGCTATTTACCTACGAAAAAATTTGAATAAGAAGTGAAACAGTCTATGCAAGGATACATGGCTTTGTGTGTATCATGCAAATCATGGAACATCTCTGCTTACCTTGATGTGCTTCCACTACACACACACACATACACACACACGCATACACACACACGCATACACACACACACACCCCTACCTGTCTACCTGGGGTGAAAGGTGCATTCTGACAGAAATCTTACAATTGGAAAAAGAGAAAACTATGTGGAAAGTCAGACTTTCCCTAAGGTTCTCTTGTTAATTACACGTCCCAAAGACATCACCCGGGAGGGATGGGTGTGCCCTCCTTTAGAGAAGCCACTGTGAAATGTCCTTCCAGCGCTGGCACCACCATCCTAACCCACCGTGGGAAATGACAGCAGGCGCGTGACTCCTCCCAGTGACAGCTCTGTTACTATGGAGAGCATGGTGAATGACATCAGAACTACAGGCACTCTTAGGAATAACAACTCTCAGGGATTTTTCGTTTTCAAAAGTGACACGTGTGTCTGGTCAGAAGGAGCTCCAGAGTGAGCTGAGGCTGTTTGACCGGAGGCAGAAGAGAGCTCAGGAAGAAAGGAGCATTCCTGGGTTGCCCTCAGTATTCTTGTACTGGCGACCAAAGGGTTGTTTTCAGAAGTCATCAGGAACGACAGTAATCATGTTCCCAAGTCGTGACAACACTTCACCATCAAAAACCACAAAATAAGCATCATCGGTTGGCCTCTCCCTGCATGCTTTTATCACTGTCCCCTAAGAGCTATATGCAGAGTGAAAAGCTGGTTGCCACTCAGAATAACAAATACCTACAAATACTGTGTGCCACATTAACCGTTTGCAGTTAAGTTAAAGCTTGGAGAGTACAGCAAAGAGCTCAACAAGAACAAATGGAAGAATGGAATTGGCCAGAATACAATACCCTCACTGGAATCAAGCCAAGGCTTCTGAAGATCCCTCCTTTCTTTTTATTTAAGTGGGAAAAAAAAGTTAAACATCTTAAAGGATCCCAAGGAAGTCAATAGGGCAGACTGTAATTTAGTACAGTCTGGCTGATAAAGAAATCTTTTGTTTCTTTCTGAGCTCCCTCTTCGTGCACAATGTGAGGGAAGAAGAAAATCAGCTATTATTTTCAGAAATGAGGTCGGGAGCCCACACCAAGGGGAGGGGAGGACCAAAGGCTACACAATCTCAGCGCCCCAAGCACCAAGTAAAGGCTTTCCTTTGATCAGGGAAGGAAAATGGGAATCGTGTGAAATGGAAAGCTTCCCAAGAGGATCAAAATTCCATCTGAAAAGCAAAGCTGTATAATAAAGGAACTTCCAGTATTGGGAAGAGTTAACCGAAAGAAGGGCATTCCACCCAGTCTATGAAATTCCTTACAACTTGGCAAGCCTCACCAAACCCCAGTAGTGGAAATTCCTTCCCAAGGTTATTCATCCCTGAGCAGCACTTGTGCTAAGTGTTCTTTAACACATTGGCCATACCCTTTCTGCAGCACTTAGCTCTTGTTCACTTGTAATATTTTTTTATATCGCACAGCATCTTCAAAGAAGCTGAAACTGGGCTAAGTACTGCAGTTCTAAGTCTGGAAAATGAGCTGCAAAAATATTTTAGCATGCTGCTCCTGATCCTACTGTTAATGAATCATCACTATTCCCATTAAAAGTTGAGTTTTCAGAAATTACTGATAAAAACAAAATATTAAAATCTCTTTCTTTAAAAACCTGGAAATGTGAACTTTTGGTATGGGTAAAAAATTAACATGAATAACTTTGTAGCTCTGGAATGCCAAGATCCCCCCAAAAAAACGTAGTAAATAAGGTCATTTGTTTTCCACTCCATGGGGATTAAAAATGTAGAAAATTGAGCTTTCTAAGAAGAAGGTACTTGATAAATTCCAGGCATAATTATGAGTTTCTCAATGCTCATTTCTTCATGGCTTTCATTCTACTCCACCCACACACTTGCACACCCAACTCAACTTCATTCCTTCTCCCCACTGTTCTCCCATTTGAAATATCCCTGCTTCACCCCCCACCCCCATCCCTCTTATTCTTTTTGGCTAAAACACATTTCACATTTAAACAAAGATCAAATCACTTCTTTCCTCCAAGTCTTTAATTCACGCTCTCCTTGACCCAAAGGTAATTGTAATCTTCATCATATTTTAGGTTACATTATACCCATTTTATACCATAGCCTATAAGACATAATGACAAGCTTACTCCTAAGTTCCTTGAAATTGATCTCCAGGTGCTATATAATGTAACATGATTGATCTACAATCATTCTAAAGGACTAATGTCCCCTTAAAATAGTCACCTCAAGCACTAAATACACCAAATGGTGCTACTGTTCAAAGCATTTTTTGGATGCTCTTTTCTGAAAGTTTTAGGATCAGATTTCTTTGATTATCCTTGGTTGTGGGAAAACTAACAATTCAACAAATATTGCCATACACACACACACACACACACACAATATCCCATGTCTAAATATGGGGGGGGGGGCAGCAGAGAGGGAAGACAAATATAAGGAAACTCCATCTCTGTTCTCAAGGACTTCATATAGATGTGATGTTTGAAGTTTTCACATGTTTATTATAAAAGGTATACTTGGTAAATGCACTAAGTAGAGAGAAAGCTAACAATTCAGAAGACGAAAAGGTCACATGGAAATGGGAAATAATGAAAAGCTTCAAGAAACAAAGGTCATTACAAATGTGCTTTGAAGGGGAGGAGGATTCACTGGGTTGAGCCCAGGTCTGGTGGGTGAAAAGCAGGACAGGCACATTCCTTGCAAGGTGAAATGTGAAGTATGTTTAGAGAATGGTGAATAGACTTGTAAAAAAAATTTTTTTTTAGGTAAGTCCAATATCATACTGTCCATTTAAAATCTAATGTTTCCTTTTCCAACTACAAATCCCTTTCTTAGTAATCTCTGAATCACCTCACCATGCAGGCTCTCTCATCTTACCTTCAACCAAAGAGAAACATAATGATAAATTACCAGTCTCCCTTCCTTCCACATGTGGCTACAAATACCTTTTGCAAAGAAGTGGGGTATACTTAACATAGTGTTGAAGGAATCAAGACGATTCCCACCACTATTCGCTCACATATTCATTCCTTTACCAAGTATGTATGTAATGGCCCCCCTCTGGTAGTGGGTCCTCCCTCTGAGGAAGAACAGATCCCTGCTCCCTAAGAATTCAAAGCAAACAAGATAAATACAGAAAACAATAAAAAAAAAAAAAAAAAAACAGGTGACAGGCTGAAGTCAACTCTTTCCTTATGGTACCTACGCTGAAAGTCACTCAGGCAAAAATTAAATGCAACAACAAATGTTTACAAGTTGAAGCAATACAGCTATTCCTAGGCATTACATCTTCACGAAAGCAGGCTCTTTTTTAACTATTGCATTAAATATTGTGAAACTATGAGGGGCACAGTAACAAAACAACAACAAAATTCAGTATCCAAAGAAGAATGTTTAAAAAAAAAAAAAAGGCTGATGGTGGTAAATCTGAGGGGATTTTTTTGGGGGGGGAGGGCCCATTTCAGGATCACGTATGGTAAAAAGCACATTAATAATTTTGCAGACATACATGATTTACCAAATAATTTGAAACGCCAACTTCTATTGAAGTTAAAGTTAATAATCCTCCTATAAAAAAAATCAGCTCCATTCCTAGAACTTGCTGGGACCCTCTAGCTCTGCTAACTTTGTTTCTCTATACCAACTCACCTACAAACAGCAAGAGCTGGGAATCAGATTCACTTCCCTTATTAATGGATGGAAGTAATAGATAATCACCAGCCATCAACACAACTGAAACAATCATTTTGTATTTATGAGAGTAATTATTACATAATTTGTCTAATTTCTAACATATAGAATTAAGCAATTGAAGTGTGTTTTAATTATCATCCATTTGTCAAATATTAAAACATAGGCTCACCTATAAAAGTGACAGGCAGAAGTGATTAATAAATTAAAATTATCTAAGATGAGGACATTTAAGTTCAAATGTAGTGGCAAACTTTCCAAGTACCATGGACAAAGCTACAGAAACGCACGCATACAAATTACTACTATCAAACTCTGCTTTTGAGTTTGCTTTCTACACAGCTCTTTGTAAACACTGCACTGGCTATCACCATAAAAGAACTCTCTGATCTGTCATACCTTACAAACTCTAGAGCCTTCAATGCAATATTACTACCCGTGAAACTTTAATAAATGGTAATTTTAAAAGAGCTAAATGTATCAGTACAGTAAAATGTTTGAACACTAACATAATTTTGTATAAATAAGTTCATACCGCTTCACTACAGTATTAAAAACAATAAACTTAAGACATGGTAAGGAAAGTTATATTCCTCAAATTTAAAACAGTAAAAAAAGTTGTCCTCTTCATTGACTTTACAAATAAACGTATTATATTTTATTTAAAAAAATTCTCCATTGCAAATAATAATAATCTTAGTACTAATACCATCTGGGTCATCTAAATGAAAATGTAGCTAATTTAAGTGAAGTTCTATCTATTAATAAAATAGAGGTAAATAATACATTATAATTAATAGTGACATACATAATCAGGAAAGAAACCATTAAACTACCAAAAATTACTCTGATTTTGCCTCTCCTCTATATTTTGAAAACTAACTTGAAGAGTTCCAATGCCAATAAAGGAAAAACAAACAGTGGTCGTTCCAAGAACAATGTTTTCCCTCTGGAACTGCTGGCCTATGTGTGTACCTCAGCATGCCATCTTTCCAGATTTAGAATGCGGCTGGAAATACCAACGTAAATGTTCTGTGAAAACAGCTCATTTATTTAAAGCAAGAATTTCCAATAGGAAGAAAAATTAAGGGGATATGTGGTTAAGAGAGAAAGTCACTGAACTCCTACCTGTTATAAACGCACTATACTTAAAGTTACTCCCTGGATATCTGCCCTAACTAATTTTGTAATCTAAAAATTCATTCCTTGAGACTTAGGTAAAAACATAGTAAGTTCCCCTCTAACATATTCACTGTGAAACATGCACTAGAATTAGCACAAATTCCTTAAATGCACAAATAAAAATAAGCAACTAAATATATGGCATATCTCAAATCTACCATATTAATTGTATCGGTATATAAAAGCTACATTAATGCTTTTTGGAGTATATGAGTTTAAAAATCTATATTATAATTTCATTTCCTAGCACTAAGTGTGTGTGTATGTATATTATACTAGACTTACAAATTTATTACTTTGAGAACTTTGCAATAAAATATTTCTTGGACAATGGGGGTAGTAGTATGTGGTAGGAAAAAAAATTGGTTTAAAGCCCATTTGTTTTCTAAAGGGTAACACAACAGCAGCTTTAGCAGGTGCTCAGACCACCCCCCCGCCCCCACACACACACACCAAGTCCCCTCGGTCTATCTCCCCTAGGCATAAAGCAACAGAAAGAAACAGAAACCTTTGCTGCAGCGTAAAACTGAAAAACCTTCTACCTTAAGTAAAAGACATGGCTTTATCCTGCACACTACAAAGAACAAACTAATCATATGTAACTTCATATGCTTTGTTCGCTTTTCTAAAAAAACGTAAATGAAAGAAGCTGGACACCACTATATACTACCCATTTATATCAAGTACGAAAACAGGCAAAACTCATTTATGGTGTTAAAAGTCAAGATAGTGATTATTTTTAATCTAATCTGTAATTCGAGGAGGGGCACAGGAAGGCTTCTGGGGGGCTAGTAATATTCTATTTCTCAATATAGGTACTGGTTACATGGATGTGTTTACTCTGTGGAAACCCACCGAATTGTAGACTCATACTTGTGCCTTTTCTATGATTTTGTTATACTTCTACAAGAAGACTTCATGAGGTTATACAAGGAAGAGTTAAGACCCCAGATCCTCTCCCCAATTCCAGCAGAACACAGCTTATTCCCTGGAAGAAACTGAACTGGAGAGTCTCTGGCTCAAAGACATCAGGCCCAGTACAAAACACTGTTCTGAAAACAGGGATAAATTAAAAACCCACACTCTAACCTTGAGATTCCAGCTCTCTTCCTCACTCTGCTTCCCGAATCTTGGCATGCACTGCCCACACAGAAGACCACAGGATTCCTCTCAAGTAAAACTGACATGCCTCAGGGAAAAGATCCACAGATACTGTCTTTGGAAGTTCCCCAATGAAACCACAAGCTCACCCCCCATAGCCATGGCAGAGCAGCTGTATGGTGGAGAAGCCCTGCCCACGTATCTCAGTAGCCAACTCACTTTTCAGTGACTCACCATTAAATAGGAACAGAGAGCAAAGGATCACCAAATAGTTATGTTTCTTTTTTTTTTTTTTTAGGTTTTTATTTATTTATCTGACAGAGAGAGACAGTGAGAGAGAGAACACAAGCAGAGGGAGTGGGAGAGGCAGAAGCAGGCTTCCCGCAGAGCAGGGAGCCCGATGCGGGGCTCGATCCCAGGACCCTGGGATCATGACCTAAGCCGAAGGCAGACACTTAACGACTGAGCCACCCAGGCGCCCCCAAATAGTTATGTTTCTAACACAAAAACTCAGACACCTACACAAACAGGAAAAAAAGAAACTGACAGTGCAAGAAGGAAATAAATAAATAAGTAACTTTAATGTCCTCAGAAACAGAAGAGAAAAAACAGAAGAGAATGCTATTAAAATGTACACAAAAACAAATAAGAAAGAGCTCTTGAAAAATAAAGACAGCAGAATTTCAGAAAGGTTAAGATAGAGGACACCTGTCAAATAGGGCATTAAAGCAAAGAGCTAGGAAAATTAGCGAATTAGAGGAGAAACAAGGAGGTCTCACTGAACTCCCAGGAATTCAGAGGAAGAAAAGAGAAAACCAAGGTCAGGGAGAAAATGATCAAAAAAACATAATGGGAAAGTTTTCCAGAACTAAAGGACATAATTTTTTTATATCAAGTGTTCATCATAGTGGCTGAAATTAATAGAGTGCCATAAAAGGAAGATCCTAAAATCTTTTGGAGGTTGTTTAAAACAAAACAAAACAAAACAAACAAGCAAACAAAAGGGGGGGAAAAGGTCACCTGTAAAGAGAGGAATCAGAATAGCGTAATGCTTTCTGGTAGCAACTGTAGAACCTAGAAGATAATGGTGCACCGGCTTCAAAATTCTCAGGACACCCCGTTTTCCTACCTAGAAGCCAGCCAGGTTACCATTCAAGCGGGAGAGAAAAGTATTTTCAGACATGTAAAGTGTCTAATAAATTGGTCTCCCGTGTCTCCTTTCTCAGAAAGATATTCCATTAAAAAGAGGGAGTAAACCAAGTCTTTCTTCAAGTTACCAGCTGTCAGCAAACTACGGGTCCAACACGGGGGAGACGAGAACTACCAGGAAAATGACGGAAGGTCATCCCAGGACACCAGCTGTGCAGTAGGCACATGGAGCAGGTTGCTGCCCTGACTCCAGGACGAAAGAAGTGTCCAAGAAAAAGGTGTCAGAATGTCAGAGTTCTGTCAGAAAACTTAGAAACCCTAGAGAAAAAAAGTACGCATGTGAGAGGCTCCAGCCAGCGCAGGAAAGGATATGTAGTCACTGCCTTTAAAGCGCCTTGGCTGTGGGCCACAGCTCCCTGCTCCAAAATGGACAGCTGGCCTTACCCCGAGCGGATGGCAGAGGCAGCGGTGTGCGCATGCGGGGAGGCAAGGTAAGAGAGCTACATCTTCACCTTCCACAGAAATAAATCAACATAAAATGTCCAAGAACAAAAAAACGTTAAAACAGCAGTATATAAAGAGTACTTCGGAAGATGCAGGAAAACTGCAAAAAAGAGCCAAAAGACTCAAAAGTGGTTGCCTGGGGAGGAGGCCTGGGGTGTAAGGATGGGTGGGAGTTCCCGGCACATATTTCTTATTATAAGTCTTGTTGTTTGTTAAGATTTAAAAAAATCTACATAGGATGTTACTTGGGGAAAAGGTTTAAATTTTTAAACTACGAAACGAAAGCAAGGAATGTAGGAAACCGCAGGCGAGAAGACTAGCGAGGGCGAACTGCAGTGGGAAAATGACAGGGCAGCAGCTGCTCTGCAGAGCTCCCCGCGCTGTCCACGGGAGAGCGGAGAAGCGCTTCCTCAGACAGCTGCGGGACAGGTCGTGTGCTGAGGAAGGGGGAGCACAGGAGAAGGGGGGAAGGGTCGAAAAGAAATTTATAGACGTAGAATCCACAGATACAGAGGGCCAATCAGGAAACTCTGAAAGAACTAAATAATAAGCAGGGCAATGCCCCAAATACCCTTTCACCTGGGTATTTGTTTAGTCCAGAAATGCTGGCTGGCTCTTTGGGAGCATCCTATTCCCTTATGGAATTAGAAGCATTTTGATTTTCTTTGTGTTTAGGTTTTAAATTTTGAAATTATTATGAAACATGCAAATAGAAAAATACAAAAGATAATGATCATCCAAACAACCACTCTTCAGCTTTTTCAAATATTAACATTTTGTCATATTTGCATCTAATTTTTTGTCATATTTGCTTCCATTTTTAAAGAAATAAACATATGGATATAGCTGAAACCCTCCTCGGACCATTCCCTAATCCTATGCCCCTAACTGCCTCACAACAGGTAACCATTAATCTGAAATTGACATTTACCTTCTCCATCCACCTCATCTCTAAAATGGGAGCATTGGTTTGAATGAATTCTGACGTCCCTTTGCTGGTGTCTTAGGATTCAAGAGTATGATACCAAGTTCTTGAACGTCCTACACTGCTTATTATTTAGTTCTTTCAGAGTTTCCTGATTGGCCCTCTATGTCTGTGGATAAAAGCACCTTTGCTGTAAAGTATGATGGTTATCTCAAAGAAAACACTTGTATGATTATTTGAGCTGTGAGCCAAACTAGTCAATTCATGGAATGCAACTTTTACGTGAAAGAACAACTGACAAATTCACTATTCGGACTTGGGTATTTGGCAGACATTTTCTCTACAATGAAGTGAGAAGGTCATTTCAGGAAAAACAACTGACGGTATTTGTTGCCAAGGATAGCCTTCGAGCTTCCAAATGAACATCAACATTTTAGAAAACTTGTTTCCACTGTGAACTTGAGAACTTCCCAATACTTAAAGATTTTTCTGATGACATCAGTGGTGATATTAACAACTGTGATGTCTTGAAATTGCACAATAAAGTGCGTTAACATCTGGAATAGCTCCATTTTCTAATGAGCTAGTATTTCCCAAATGACCAATAATTAATGAGATAAAGTGATGCACGGGCAAGGACCCATTCAAAGTGCAACAAAGGTCAACAGAACCTAATGTAAAAGAATTTTTTCAAGTTTAACAACAGGGTTTAAGATTCCATACTGGAACCAACATTTAAGAAATGACCACTTGTCAAGTTTTGGCATAGCATCAAAGAAGACTATTCACAATTGTCTGAAAAGACAATTAGAATACTCTTCTCTTTTCCAATTACACATTGCACAAACTTTATAATAAACACTTACTGGGTTATTATTTTTGGATATTAAAAACCGTGAGCACATAATCACAATGGTAAGTTACCACAGTTTAATCTCGGATCATTATCAGTCATTTAGAACAAGTGAACAATTCATTATTTAAAAGTTACATTCTTTTGCAGTTATAGTCTCAGATATCTGCAACAAATATGTAAGTATCAGAGGCTTAATTTACCACAGAATCAAGAATGATCATTGCTCTAAAGAGGAAATGAATACAGTAAATTCTTAAATCTGTTTTAAGTACACGCAAATAAAGTCCCTTCTCTCCAGTTATAAAGCATACTGTTTTAACATTGGACTCTTGAAACCTACACACTAATCACCCAGATGCCCTGGTATTAGTGGATTTAAACCTTAGTTCTTAAACTGGTGGGGAAATGTCTTTTCACAGAAGAAACTGACTTTATAAACTTCAAAAGAAATAATCTAATCTGACCAAACCTCAGCAGTTCAGAAGTAACACCGAGTAACAAACTTTTCACAGACCCATTTGTAGATCAGTTAGGAAACAGAAGTGTTTTCAAAAGAAATATCCTTCTTACACAAATCTGTCCAGTTAATTAATATCATAAATCATTCGTTTCAAAGGCAGGGACCTTAAAAAAAATTCCGGAATGAAACTGATAATGTCCTCACTTCCATAAAGTCCTATTACCCTGCCCTCTGAAAGAGAAAGGTTACACACTGTAGCTTTTTAAGTCAGAATATTCAAATAACAATCAGAGGCTACCCGTTTCTGTATGCTCACCTTTGCAGTTCATTGAGCCCCCTGGCAGTTGGTAGGCAGGGATTCTGCCTTAGGAAGTTTTGTTTTAAGTTGAGATGAGTGAGGTCTTGGCTGTAGAAGAGGTTGGCAGGCAGATGCTCCAGGCTACAACACGAGAGGTCCACTGAGCTAATGCGCTGTGACGCAACCTGGAGGGGGATAAAACCCAGCCTGATTTTAGTACCATCCATTTATCCTACAGATGCCCTCTATGGATAGAAACCCCATTGAGAACACAGACATATTGTACAAGTGGCACTAGTAGCCCAAATATAAACCAGTATTTAGCACTAGTAGTCCAAACACAAACCAGTAGACTATTTACTTAACATAGAACCAAGTCAAGTACTGTAAAAGCAGAAAACAGTGTCCCTGCCAGGAAGGTACTTACAGTAACCCGGTATAGGAGACAGGTTACAAAAAGCACAGATTATCCTATCAGGTTCAGTGATATCAGTAATCTCCTCCAACCGTAGGGGTTAAGTTCCTGAAAACGTTCATGGTAAAGGAATTCAGAGCTAAGTAATACAAGACTCTAGAGTAACTACAGGGTTAGGAGATAGACACTAAGGTCTAGATAGAACCTATCAAAGCCCTTGTATATACTGATTTAAAACAGCACAAATAAAGAATAGTAGTATCGATGGCCTTGTACACATCTTTAATAGTAATGGCAGCATATGATCAGATTCCACTGTCTGCTTGCTCTCAACTTCTTGGGTTGTCTGTCCCACAAAGCTTCAATGAGATGCTCATAAATTCATTGGGCTTTGCTTCATGCAAGTATTCTAAGTAAAATTTATTTTATGTCGGAATGTTTATCCACATATTCAAAGCCTTCCTGGTTGAATGACTATGACCGTGGCGAGCGTCCCAGGGCCCAGACCAACTAGCATGCTAGAGACAGAAAGAGCATTGATGACCTGTATTTCTCAAATGCTTTCTCCAATATTCCAAGTCATGCAGTGCCACTTTATGCCTCTGCGTGTGGCTTCAGCCCCACTTGCACACACCTTGGCTCCTTCTCTCCCCCAGAGATGCCACGGTAATACTGTTCTAAGATTTGGATTGATTCTCCCTTGTGCTCTTTATCTTTACCAAAGCTTTATGGCAGAAACACCACTCCTTATCTGTGACCAGTATGATGTCCTTTTCTATTACCAAACTCTAGCTTTCTCTTTCCCAGTTACAGAGGCAGCAGGGCATGGTCCTCAGGAGTGTGACTTGGGGGTCCGTGTGCAGCTTTATGTCCCAACTCCCCCACTGAGGAGCTGAGAGGACATGACCAGATCACTGAGCCCTCCGAGCTGCAGTTTTCTCAACTGTGTACCAGGTGTGAGGGTGACATGGGCATCTACCAGCCAACCCAGAAACAGCATTCAGTACACGGGGACTCTAGTACTACCACTAGCAGTATTGCTACTACTGCCAAATAGAATGATTCACATCTTACAGCTACTGGAATCCAAACTCTCCTGATGCTGAAAAGGTATTCAGAAGTAAATTTGCATAAAACCTATTCTGCTGATGGCATATTTGAGGTTAGAAAGAAATTACTGTGCACACTTGAGAACTAAGGGGAGAGTGAGGTAAAAACAGCCTGGCAGGGCTCAACTCAGAAGACTTTATAGGGGTGCCTGGGTGGCTCAGTCGGTTAAGCGTCTGCCTTTGGCTCAGGTCATGATCCCAGCGTCCTGGGATCGAGTCCCACATTGGGCTCCTCGCTCAGCAGGGAGCCTGCTTCTCCCTCTGCCTGCTGCTCCCCCTGCTCGTGTGCACTCCCTCTCTCTAGCAAATAAATAAAATCTTAAAAAAAAAAAAAAAAAAAGACGAAGTCTCAGTCTGCATTTTAACAACTATATCTTTCCTTGAATTTTCACTATTAAATAAGAAAAAGAAGAAATTGTTTTCCACAAAAAAAGAAGGAAGGAAGGAAGGAAAAAAGAAAATCCCAAACAGGGCCAAATCATCCACATACACTAAAAGATGTGAAGAGAGCCATGAGGAATGTAATGGGCCTGACAGGCAGGTGCAAACGCTCACGGGAACCTGTTAGAGCAGAGAGGGCGCACACACGCTGAGCACGTAGGGTGTGCCGGCCGTCTCTCACCTGCAGTACAGCAGTAAACAAGGCAGACACAGTCTCCGCCCTGGGTGAGCACACCTCAAGAGAAGCAGAGGGAAATTAGGTACTACATGATGATGATTACAGTAATGGTAAGTGCATGATCTAAGAAGTCAGGGAAGGCTTCCCAAAGGACCTGATGTCCAAGCTCAAACTTCAAACTTGAGTGCAAATCTGTGTTTTCATCTACCCCAAATCCTTTTTTCCATATCTTCCTATAGCAATCCTTCAGGATCCTGGGATCTTGACAGAGCTTCGAACAAAGCATGTTGACCCTCTGGCTACAGGGATAGGCACGTACTCCAGGCCTGAACAACCAGAGTACCCCATCCACTGAACCCACGATTGATCCAACAAGTACTGGCATGTGACCCCAGCTAGGCTACCAGAGGCCTTCTCTGGGATTTATATATTCTGAAGCCAGGAGAGAAAACACGAACACACACGACTCCATATATTATGTATAAATAGCTATGGAACAGTAACTATTAACCACATAAACCCTGCACTGGTCACATACCAAATTAATGACGGCAATTGTTTCTATATGGGTCGGGAGGGGAAAGGAAATAAGAATGGGAAGATAGGAAGGAACTATGGAAATGTGTTAACAACTGGGGAAGAAAAGTATGTGGAAACTGTAATATTATCCTTTGTGCTCTTCTGTGTGCATGTGTATGTGTGTTTACTTTGGGAAAAAAATGTAATTTCAATTAAAATTTCAGTTAAAGAAGAAAATGGATGAGAGCAGTCTTCTGGCTTTCTTTGAATTCAGTGTTCTACTAGGTGGTACACCAGGGACAACAATTCCTCCTGTCATCAAAGGGATCCCCTTAACTAGTGGGCTGAACAGTGGCCCCAAAAAAGGAGGCGAGGCAGACAAAAACACAGATTTCCACATCCTAGTCCCTGGAATCTATAAATATTATCTTATACGGCAAGAGTGAATATTACTTTGTATGACGAAATATGTATCCTTTAAGAGAGAGGCAGTGTTTTGAGGTAGAAGAAGAGAAGTCGATGTGACCATATGGGGGCAGACACAGAAGTAACACGGACCACAAGCCGAAGAATGTTTAGAGCCACCAGGAGCAGACACAGGCAAGGAATGGATGCTCCCCTAGAGCCTTCAAAGGAGTATGGTCCTGCCAACACCTTGATTTCGAACTTCTGGCCTCCAGAACTCCGTACATTTCTGTTGTTTCAAAGTCACCAAGGTTTTGTTAATTTGGAAACTAATACTCCCTTCACAATTTTTTCCAGAGTACTTTTCATTTTCAGTCATTCAACACGTTTACTGAATACCTCCCATGTGCCAATACTGGCCTAGGTAAGCACTTGGTATGCCTCAGTAAACAAAATTAAGATCCCTGCCTTTGTACATAAGTCAATTATACGTTAAAAATTGGCAAATACTATGGAAAAAATAGAGCAAGGAACAGGGGGTCAGGATTGTTGGAAAAGTGGTCAGTTCTCCTTAAATAGGTTGGTCAGGGTGGGCCCCACTGAACAGGTGACATCTAGACACGAAGGGCATGAGGAAGTTGGCTGAAGGGATTTGTCTAGAGGAACACAGAAGTAGCAAGGGTAAAGGCCCTAAAAAGGGATGTGCCCAGCATGTTGGAGGGCAGAATGACCTGTATGTAGTGAGATCAGAAAGGTAAGGGGGTAGGGGTGGGCAGCAGGTCCGGCAGGGTCTTTTCAGTCACTGTAAATACTCTAGCTTTCAATGTGAGCAAAATGGGAAGCATGGAAAGGTTCTGAAAATCTCTGTCTCTAGACTGCAAGCTCCATAAGGGCAGGGATTTTTGCCTATTTTGTTCACTGATATACCCTGATATGCTCAGCACTTGGTGAGACCCTCGAAAAAAGTACTCGTCAGAAGAATGGCCACTGGACCAATTTCCAACCCCTGCTTTCTCACCAGCTTGCATCTGACACACCTAGCGTATGCTTTCACACAGAGACTACTTTGAAGAGGACAAATCCTATTTCGACTGAGGCGTCACACTAAATACTCTCCTCAGACAACTGAAAGATAATGATTACATGTCAAGTAGTATTTGATTCCTTTCCTTGTTCTGGACCACAAGCTGTTGCTGCTGGAAACAAGGGGAAAGAAGCCACATTAACAAGGCGACAACAAGCAAGAGCCGTGCACAGCAAGAACAGAAAGGACAGCAGCAGGGCAGTGAGCTGCCAAGGTGACCACAAAAGCTACCAGGAGCTGCCCCTCTACCCCGTCTCTGCAAAAAGGGGGGAATTTAAGTGCTTCCACGCAGACCAGCCTGGGCACATAGGGATATGCCACAAAGAGATTTGCTTGACTCCCACGTGAGAAAACCATCGGCTGGACTGCCCAAAGAAGCTGTGACCCACATACATGGCACCTATTAAAACTCAGATCCTTCACAGGAAAGACCTAAATAAGTAATAAAAATAAATCAGAAATCCACCTGGCTATACCTCAGAGCAAGTAGCCTTTTATTACTTTTTTTTTTTTTTTTAAGTAGTAGGAATAGCAATAATACCAGCTAACATTTAGGTGGTGCTTCACTTGTGGGCGGCCCTCTTCTAACTGCTCTAGCCATGCTATTTAACCTTCACAACAACTCAGTGTGGTGATGACTTACCCTCATTTCAAAGATGAAGGCTAAACAGAGTCACCGAGCACGCCCATGGTCACCCAGTTGGAGCAGTAGCAGAACCTGAGTTTGAACAAGGACCTATACTTCTAACTCCCATGATAAAATAACAACGTAACCCCTTAGACCACAGCAAAGATGATCAGATGCTATCCCAGGGGAAGCTTAAGCCTCAGGAATGGCAGTGACAGAAGACAGTCTGGCATGTTTGAGAGAAGCAGACAGCATGTGCTGACCACAAACAGACTTCAAGGAAGGGGTGAAGCCCCACGGGGGCACCATTCCCTGACATCATGGGCTCTGCCCACTCCTACCTACACAGCTTGTCTACCTGGGCAGGGGTGACGCCACTTGGGGAGCACCTCACTGAATTCTAAAAGGTTACAGGAAAAGTTTAAAAGGTTATAGAAATTTAGAAAGTGAAAGAAAAGGGCACATGCAGAAATCACCTCAAATCTGTTATAGAAAGGGATCTCTAAAGGACCTCACAATGAGAATACAAAATCCTTTTGGTAAAAGCTACTGTACTTCTATTACACCTCCCAACATCGAGACAGTGGAAGACACAAAGTTGAGACCCAAGCAACTTGACATGCAGGAGAAAGGGCACAGTCTTAACAATATTCAGGGCGTACAAACAATTCTACCACTTCCAAGCCATGTGGCTCTGGATAAGTCACTTCATCTATCTGTCCTTCTGTGCCCTCATCACTAAAGAGGAATAGATGGTCCCTGCCCTGATGAATTGGACAAGCTGCTGTAAATAATACTTTTCTCATTTTAAAAAAATCAGGAGAGGCTCTACAGACCAAGCGTCCCTTGACCAACAACCACAGCTGGGCGCAGTATAAACCTGTAACACAAAAAAAGGACGAGAGCACAGGCAACTGTTCTCGCCACCTTGAGCAGGACACAGATAAAGCTCAGTCAAAGGCAGAACACGACACTAGTTATGAGGCTCACAGACCGTCCATGAACTACACATGAAGGGATTCAAGTGTTAGAAGATTGGTTCAATGGAACTGTGGCTAGGGAAATCCGTGCTAGTCTGGGTTAACAGCAAAACACTTTTTTAAGGCTGACAGTGTTGGGGAACTAAATGGGATTCCCCCCCCCCCATGAACCTACATATTCTGGAAGACACATAAAAGTGAACATGAATTCCAACGACCTTCTCAGGTTGTCTTCTTTTCCAAATTACTTGTAAACATGTTGGGAGGGGGAAGGGGAAAGTTCATTTGGGCCTCAAAATATTTCCCCAAAAGTACACTGCAGGGTAAACATAAAAATGATAATATGAACGACAAACTTTTCAGATGACCTATTGGGCTTCCAGATATTTCTCACAGGCTACTCAGCTCAACACTTCCCTCAGTTGTTTCTTGGCAAGCCTTTAGGGCACTTATGTCAAAACTGGTCTCAGCTATGCATCTAGCTGAGTTGCATTTCTAAACCAAGATATCTCTCCTATCCTAACCAATCCTTGCTATGCTTTTGAAATTATCATCTTCCCTTGTAACAGGACTGTCCTCATCTTTTATTAGCAAGGAAAGGTTTAGAAAAACATTCATGTGACTTATTTTGTTGTTGTTACCACTATACTTTAGTGAAGGGGCATTTATCCTTATTATGTGCCAAACATGCTCAAAATCAATCAAAATGACCCTGAAAGGCTTGGTGAAAGCAGCTGAAATAGCACAAGTAATTCTACTTGTGTAAAGTAAAAGACTGTCGCACACCGGCACAGTGAGTCATTAATTGCTCTGGCCTAACCTTCAGTGGCTTGGAAAACTATGCCCTGGCTACAGGGATAGTCTCTGGGGAGTTTACTAGACTTCTGTAAAAAATTCTTAACCTCTTAACTGACCTAGTTTTAATTCTCACTCCCTAAAAATGCTTTGGGAAGGCATGAGGGAGGAGAATATAAATTTAGAAGAGTGTTTATTAATCTTTTAGCTAAGCATTCTAGCAACTTATTTTCAACTCCATCCTCATCAATAGTTTTATAATACTTTATATCAAACCAAAGTTTCCAATTTTAATAAAATTCAGATTATCACCGCTCTACGACATGCAATCATTTCTTAAAAAAAAAATCTACAAATATATAGGAAATGCCTTAAATTGACCCCAGACCTTTTTGCAATGACATCTCTTTTCTTGATCCTGTACTAATATTACAATCTTATAAAATCTGTTTAACAGGTGAAGATAACTTTGGTATAAAATTAATTACAATATATACATTAATAGGAGCTACTAATAATTAATAATTAGTAATTAAAATACACTAATAGGAGCAAAGCAAAGTGCCGATGTTGTTAAAGCCCTGTTAAAGCACCAGGCTATAACAATATGGAAAAAACAATACTGAGAAATTTAGAATAAGAGCTCCACCTAAGCATCCTGACCTCTCTTTGCCAGGCGAATGGAGGGGATGGGGACGAGTGAATCTCTCAACACATGTTTATCATTTGCCTCTATGAACCGGGCACTGGACTTGGTCCTGGAGAGGTGGCACTGTGTCTTCAAAAGCTTGGTCTCTTGAGACATGGACACCTACACGACCGTAATTCAGGAAGGTACGCACAGTGGTGTGATGAGAGCACCCAGAGCAGAGAACACAAAGCTCAGAGCAACCCTGTGCAATCCCAGCACCCACACTCCCCTCCCTCGCCTGGGCACTTGGGCAGAGACTTGCACATCACCACCAAGAGCAGACGGAACTGCGGTGTTTGTCCAGGGAGCTCGTTGCATGGCCTCCACTGGAAATGCAGACCTGGCACCACCTTTCCCGGAGCCAGAGGCAACAGTGAAAAACTGCGAGGAGATGGCACCAACAGCCTCCCAGGATCACTCCCATGTCACTCCAGCCGTTATCTTCCCCCCCCCACCCACACACAAACCCCATTGTGTTTCTGAGTAACAACAGAAAAACAGAGCTCAGCTTGGGCGGAGATCAAATCTGAACTCAGAGTTCCTTCCTCATTCCCGTATTGGCAAACTAGGTGTAAACAGTCCGTTTAGACAGTGGCCACCTGAGAAAGTGGCATCTCCCTGACCACGGGGAAGGGAAAAGATAGCCAACCACAAAAAACACTTAAATTCTAGCTTTCTGGTAAAAGAAGTGATGTAAACGTATACTTAAATGATTCTACTATTAGAAACGAGCTACTTGTTTTGTATTTTAAGTTCCAAATCTAACATACAAGGTCGAGCATGTTAGACATAAAGAGGTCATTGACATTTTTCCAATTATTCCGTGATTCCTTACTTTATGAAATTATAAATCAGACCAGTGGGTAGACGAACTTAACTCTTCAGAGTAGATGTAGGAAATGCAATACTCTGGGTTACAAATACTGGGATCTTCCAAGATAAGCAAATATATAATGGAAACTAAACTCTTAACATATATATATATATATATAAAAATATATAAATATAAATATGAATATATTTTATATATTTTATAAATATAAAGTCTATATATTATATATAAATATATAAATATATATTTTTACTATATAAATATTTATATATTACTATATAAATATATATAAATAATATATATAAGTATATATATTTATATATTTACATTGGTCTAAATACTCAAGACTAAAATGACTTAACTTCATAATATTAACATGACCAGATACAGAGATGTGGTTAATCATATATGGTGAATTCCTGAGATAGCAATACTTGACCAGTTTTTGAAGAATTAGACAACAGTAGTCCCCTCAACAATAAAATCAATTTAATCTGCCTTGGATGAGTGCTCGCTTCGGCAGCACATATACTAATCTGCCTTGGATGACATAGAAAGCACGTCAGATTTCTTAAATGTGTCTTGGTCATCATTTAAGACGACGGACGAGCAGTGCACAGCGGCTTCCCTAGCAGCATACCCCATACAACAGACTGTGTGACAAACCACCTCTTATTCTACCACTGAGCTGCCTGGATGCTGTTGACAACCTTGTATGTGAAGTACTTCCCTTTGACATTTTCAGTACATTTCAGTTGAGTCTTGGTCTGTTTTGTTCCCTCAGGCCACTGTTAAACATTGGAAGTACAATTAAAGAAAAAGGAGCAAGCTAGCAGAACTTCCTGCATAAAGCAGGGCTGGATACTTCATACCTTAGTTCCCTCATCTGCAAAATGGAGATGTGATAGTATCTTGTCCAGAGTTACTCCCTCTTTTGTTGTAAAACCTGACCTCGTAGAGTTGTAAT
Source organism: Halichoerus grypus (assembly GCF_964656455.1). Classification (NCBI taxonomy): domain Eukaryota; kingdom Metazoa; phylum Chordata; class Mammalia; order Carnivora; family Phocidae; genus Halichoerus; species Halichoerus grypus. Next base: position 13,533,831 of record NC_135724.1, read on the forward strand.
GAGTACTTACTTCGCAGGGCTGCTATAAAGCACCTTGAAGTGTGCTTGGCACATAGAAAAAGTTACCAAAACATTAGTTATTCCTATTGGCATTATTGCGGTCACTACTAGATCGATTCATTAGGCTAAGTGATTTTATGAACAAAATACATCAACAAGTTGGGGGTAAAAACAAAACTTCTTTTAATTTGGCGTCGACCTCATGGATGAATAACTAATTCACTTTGGATATAATGTGTGAAGCAAGGAAAATGATGGTCACATATTCTGGGCTCATCAGTTGGTATCTTCAAGTACGCATATCGATAAACCAGCTGAAGAAGGGATCTGGGAACCACGTGACAGCAGGACTTGGAACTACCGGAGATGCTCCTCCTGAAAACAGATGGCTAAGGGGTGGAGGAGGGCACAGGAATCATGCTAACTTCAATATTCAGAGGCTATCAAACAGAATTCTCCCGTGTTATACTAGAGAGCAAAACCGGATCAACAGATTGAAGCCACAGGGAAAAGACCTCCGCTCACTGGTAAGGAAGAGCCGTCTGGCCAGACAGCACAGGTGTCTGGAACGCTACGGACGGTTTGAGGAGGGAAGGAAGTCTGGGAGTCCAGAAGGTCCTTTTTGAATCTTGAATTCTAAGTCTCTGAACTAAGAGCACCTGATCATGGCTACAACTTAAGGTTCAACTAAAGAACACTTTCAAAGAAAAGACCAAATAACTATTAAGATAATTATTCCAGAAAACTACAACTGGTAATATTACCTTTTTGGTGACTTTCTTACAAGGGCCCTTTCCAATCTTAAAATAATATGTTGCAACTTTAAAACACAGCTGTAAGCCCCTTGCTTGACACCGAGAATGTATTTTATTTTATTTATTTATTTAATTTATTTATTTTTATTTATTTTTTTAAAATATTTTATTTATTTATTTGACAGAGACACAGCAAGAGAGGGAACACAAGCAGGGGGAGTGGGAGAGGGAGAAGCAGGCTTCCCGCTGAGCAGGGAGCCCGATGCGGGGCTCGATCCCAGGACCCTGGGATCATGACCTGAGCCGAAGGCAGACGCTTAACCAACTGAGCCACCCAGGCGCCCCCGAGAATGTATTTTATTAAAGGTAGTAACAATATACAGATAAAATCCACATGAGGAACACATTTCTTCCGTTTGCTGAGACCCTGACCTAGAAGTTGAGCCTAGAAGAGTGCCCTGCATAAAGAAAGGGTGGAATTAGTCTTCTCTCTACCCTCCCTCCCCATGTCTCTCATGGCAACTCTGTGGTAACTCCAACAAAGTGCAGAATAAAGGGGAGGAAGTGAGAAGACCCAGGGAGGGAAGACGGAGACACAGGGGATCAGTTTAACCCAGTAAATGGACAAGCCGGCAGCGTTTCACAAAAGCATGCCTCTTTTGCTAGGGAATGGTAAGCAAACTAGGTATTTTTTACTTGGATAAAACTGGATGATAAAACTTTGGAGAAAATAAAATTAAATGGCTTTAAACTGAAATGACTCAGAATTCAAGGAAAACCCCGTTTTTTAAGAATATGTTAACTAGGGGCGCCTGGGTGGCTCAGTCGTTAAGCATCTGCCTTCGGCTCAGGTCATGATCCCAGGGTCCTGGGATCGAGCCCCGCATCGGGGGCCTGCTCAGCGGGAAGCCTGCTTCTTCCTCTCCCACTCACCCTGCTTGTGTTCCTGCTCTGTCTCTGTCAAATAAATAAATAAAATCTTAAAAAAAAAAATGTTAACTAGGATTTCAGAACCAATAGTTGCCACAGGAAAAAAGAATAGACAGGATTAGCAATGTGGAAATAAGATGAAGCATAATTATAACCACAAAGAGATCATTTTAATATTTTACTAACTTAATCACAGTTTTACGTATTACAAAAACAAAATTTAATGCAATCCAAAATATTTCATCAGTCAAAGCAGAATTCCTAAATTCCCTAATTTCATAAACTGTTGCTCATATCCATAAGGAAGATTCCATAACATGAACTAACATGAACTTTTATGTAACAAATTCATTACTATGTTAGAAAGTTAGTTATCATATTTGGTAACTTATAATCAAATTTCCCCCAGGAAATGATATGGAACTAGCAGGAAACAGACAGGCCAGCACTTTTTAAACTTTATCTAGCTTCTATTTTTTTTTTTTCTTTCTCATGCTGCTCAGACATCTGTGATAGAACTATATTTTCACATTTTACACAGCTGTGCCTTTGTACTTACTTTACACCTCTCCTTGAAATGCCCTTCCCTTCTTGTCTTTGTAGTGAACTCCTATTCATCCTTCAGAAACTCAATTTGCCCATTACCTACTTGAAGTCTTCCTGTACCCAAACAGCTCATATACTGGATTTCCAAATTTTTCTCATATCTTCACTACAGAGTTGGTACAAGAACAATCTCCTTGGGATGGGGTGACGTATTATAAGCTAAAATCTATGTCACATGGTTTAACTTAAGCTTCTACCACAGATCTGCTAGACTGTCCTTGGTCAAATAGCCCTTAATTCTCTATCTAAAGAATGGGTATAAAATGTGATGTGAAGGTTTCTAAAAAAACAAATGAACAACAGCAAGAATAACAACAAAAACACCTGGACTTCTTAGCAGAAACGTACTGAGAGCAAAGCCTCTTATAATCCCAGTGTAAGCAACTACAGCACAATCCCTAAAAGACAGGTTTCAAATCATGCTGACAAAAAGCAGCATACTCCCTAATCTACACTTCAAATTAAGAGGCAAAAAATGTGTAAAAGATGACTAAGTAATCTTTCAGGGTTCCTTGCAGCTCCATCTAATGACACAAATCTTTATGTTGGAAACCTTAATCCTATTACATTAGAATGACTGGACTCAAGTAGTTAGTGAAGTATTCTTTGAGTGAAATCTGAACCAGACAAACACTCTTTTTAAGCATGTGAAAGCCAAAGTTCAGTTGTGATTCACCATATACTTTATTCTGATTTAAAGGGGTGATATTTACTCATTACTTCATGTGATCTTTAATTCAGCATGAAATGTGGCCCTGACTTGCCTACACTATGCCTATTAAGAGTGAACCCAATATATCAAGGCAACCAAAAAGTTCACGGCAGTGACAAAAACAAAACAAAACAAAAAACAAGAGGCCTAGAATAAAATACTACGGTTAATACTGGAAGAAAGACAGGAGAGAGAGCCACTATGATAGCCACAGTCACTGGAAACTGCATGTCAGCCCCTGATCAACAAGGAGGGAGAAGCGTGCACGAGCTATGCTGCTCCATGGGGTCTGAATTTGTCACGATGGGCCATATAACACACATGTAACACAACTGCTCACAGGTGATAACTGTAGAAGCTGGGTCACAAGATATGTGGTTGTTACTATACTATTATGTCCACTTCTAAATATTTGACATTTTCCATAATAAAAAGTTAAAAACACATTCATGCACAACACCCAATCCACGATCTGATTCCCCGCTTTTTAAATCTTCCCTGAAATAAAGAAACAGACTTTAAAGCGGGACAATACAGTGCTGTAGAAGTAACTAAGGCTTAATAAAAAATTACATATGCTTAGGCTATAGATTCGTGTAAAGACTAACTCTGAAAAGAATTCATAGGATTAATCAACATGTCTAAAACTTATGCACTCCAAAAAGTGGGCCACAAGAATGGACATCAAGGTCAGCGTTCCTATGTCACTTGTGTCGTGTATTTGACAGGACGTCTTCTGCAGTTCCTGTTCTTCTCTCTACTATCACTCCCAGCCTTCCTCCCATCCCTCGGAAAACATGCTTAAAACATGTGCCCGTGGTGAGCAAACAGAGCCCTTTTTACACTGCATACAACAGAATGTTTACTGAATTTTTAAAGCATGTCGTGCATTAATATTTTAGGGATGACTTTATAATCAATATTGTAATCCTCCCAAAGGAGCTGTTTCCTTCACAGTATCTACCACTAACACCCACCCAAAACAAAAACTCCAAAGGGACTGCTTTGGGTATTATTTTTGCAAGCAATACTAAGTGCTAGGATTCAATTTTAAAAATAGTAAGTATATAAAGGCCTATCTTGGTAGAACATATCTAACTAATAACCTTTTATAAATTTTCCCAAAATCAAATTAAACAAATTAGAAGATTAACACTTCTCTTTTAGCTAAGATCCAGAAGCATAAACTGAAAATAAAGGATTTTCCTTTTAAATTAATTATCTAATTCATTTTAATTTAAAAATCATCAGAATTGCTTCTCTTTGTCCTCCTACCCAGACTAAGGTGGGGATGGTCATTAAAAATCAGAAACTCAGATATTTCTTTCTGTTGTTGTTTTTCTTTCAGATTCTTATCAAAATGAATCTCATTTGAACATTAGGATGTACGACAGATGAATGGATAAAGAAGATGTGGGGTATATATACAATGGAATACTACTCAGCCATCAAAAAAAAAAAAAGAAATCTTGCCATTTGCAACAACGTGGATGGAACTAGAGGGTATTCTTGCTAAGCAAAATAAGTCAATCAGAGAAAGACAATTATCATATGATCTCACCCATATGTGGAATTTAAGAAACAAAACAGAGGATCATAGGAAAGAGAGGGAAAAACAAGACAAAATCAGAGAGATAAACCATAAGACACTCTTAACTATAGGAAACAAACTGAGGGTTGTTGGGGGGTGGGGTGGGGTAACGAGGTGATGGACATTAAGGAGGGCATGTGATGTAATGAGCCCTGGGTATTATATAAGACTCATGAATCACTGACCTCTACCTCTGAAACTAGTAATACATTATATATTAATAATTTGAATTTAAATTTTAAAAAAGATTAAAAGATAATGCAAAGAAGAGAAAAAAAATTAAAAAAAATAAACATTAGGATGTATAGACATTCCATTCTGTGAATGTTGTGTTTCTCAATAAGAAAAGGAAAAGAAAGTCTCCACAGTAACCCTGAACAACTAAACTGTGTAACTTCCTAATGCCTACAGACATGAGGAAGAACAGAGACAGTGGAAACGGAAGCTGAAAGTATAAGTGGCTTTTAAGAGTCAGCTTTGGCCACTCCAAATTTCCCACAAGCACATACTCCCCAATGGACCGAGCTTCTCATATCCTCTTTCCAGGGGCCCCAACCTACTCTCCCAGGATGCTGGATTAAAGAAAAAGATAAGAGCACAGGACCACCCTTAAGATACGAAGTTTAAAGAAGAGCACGGCTGTTTTATATGGGATTCACAACCAAATAAGGGGCTCTCACACTGATTCCTTCTATAATATCTAACCTCTTCAACCAGCACCTTAACAACTCATTTCTCCTTTAATTCACCAACCGTAAAAACTTCTAAAAACTTTCGAAGTGTTTATCTGGTTTTTAAGAATGGAGAAAGGAAAGACACTGTATCTAAAATATGCATTTACTAAGATGTTCTGCCCTCTGTCCCTGACTCCTGACTTCTCAGGAAGAAATCTTTCTCCCCTACGTCTGCCATCCCTAATTATGTTACCCCAAAAGGCTGCTGTGGCTGTTAAGAACAGCAAAAGGTCCTTTGTTCAGATAAACCAAGCATATGTGCATCTTTATAAGCTTAAAATAAACATAAAAACAGGTAATACTTTAAAAAGATCGTCTGGCCAATCAGTGATAACAGCAGGAATGATGGCCATAAAATTGTTTTACTTATTTAGTCATTCTCATACACACACACACAAACACACACACACACAGTTAAAATCTACTGTGTGCCAGGATAAGTCTATCATGTGCATATTTGACATAAGCCCTAGGAGGTAAGTACTATTACTATTCCCTTTACCAAATGAAAAGGCCTAAAATTTAGAAGCTTCGACACAGTGTCAGGGCCAGTGAATGGTAGAATCTATGTCTGCCTTAGTTTGAAACCCGAACTCTTCACTCCCACACTATTTGGCTTCTCCAAACATTCAGAGCCTTTTTGAAGGGAAAGGAGGTTAAGGTTCTAATTTGAATTCATTCTCACTAATACCAGCCAACTACTAGTTAACCACTTATTAATACTCATAATTTAAGGTAATTAGCTTCCGTTCCCTCCTGGAAGCACCCACCCACACCTGTGTGAAACGTAAGCTGCAGGCTTGTTGTGTACCTATGCGCGTGTGAATGATCTGCTTGCAGCTGCATTACACATCAGACACTTTCTAACGGCAATACGATAATCAGTGGAAGAGGAAACTCACACCAACACTCCTCCACCTTGCCACCATCACCTTCTCCTATGTCACAATTCTCCTTCCACCCCCCACCTTCTCCTACTGAGTGGCCTGGTGCCTGCGTCTGTTCGTGGTTTGGATAATCAGAGAGAAAGCCTCGTTCCAGATATACCACCCTATTAGACCATGGAGATGGCATATTAGCCAACCAGCGACAGTGAAGAGTACTAACCAAACTAACATTTGACCTTTATGATCACCAACAGCGTTAGAAATCAACAATTTCCACACCCCATTAAAGAGACGTTTCACAATCTACCTCTTCTGCCTCACCTCTTTGCTGTCTCTCTAGAAACAAACTCTTTGAAGTTAAAAACTGTATTTTGCCATTGTTTTAAAGGTGCCAATATAAAAAGTCTAATTAGTGCTATGTTTCTGACTGAGGCTACAATTTACCTCCTCATTCAAAGCAAGAACGTAGAAGCCATTTTTCATTCCGACCTTTTCCTCATGCTTGATATGTAATTATAAGTAATCCTGTCACTCAATCTTCAAAACACATCCCAAAACACATCTATCCACTTCTCTCCGTTTCTCCTCTCACCTCTTGCCTGGAACATACCATAAGAGCCTCCTGCCAGTCAGAACCCCCTGCTTTTCTTCTTGTGCTCCACACAACTGCAATGTCAGATCATGTAACTTTTTGGAAGAGAACTCTTTTAATGGCTTGCCATTATGCCAATAATAGAATCCAGACTCTTTATCCCGTTCTGTAACGTAAGACCCCTGCCTTCCCTGACTTCACATCCCTTGTTCCAGTCTTAGCACTTTCACACTATCTTCTCTGACTGCCTGGAAAACTCTTCCCATGACATCTTCAAATAACTGGATACTTCTTTCCCTGAAGTTCCAGTTTAAATGTCCCCTCTTCAGAAAGAGTTACTCCTCCTCCATTATACTCTGGCATTATAACTTGTATTACAGCACTGTGATTATTTGATGTCTTCTTTGTGTGTTTACTTATTAACCATCTACTTCCCCAATGTAAGTGCTCCCAAGAGAGGGGAATTAGACTTGTTCTTTGCTATATCCCAGTACATAGAACACATACTTAACATACAGAAGGTGCTTAATAAATGCTTGCCAGCTTCAGAACAGTGACTTATCAATTGTGTGGATGTCTAATATATGACTATTAAACTCAATACCTATTAATCGTTCTGTTATTGTTTCAATCAAAACAATCTGTCATTGGTAAGCTTGATAATTTATGTTTATTTACATCTTTATCCATGTTTAAGAATTTATACCTCTGACCTGTTCCAAAAAGAATGCAAAGCAGCTGACTATGACACTGGATTTGATTTAAAAGATCAAAGCATCTCCATGTAGAACATTCTATAAAATACCTGACCAATACTCTTCAAAACTATCAAGATCATAAAAAAACACAGGAAAACTGAAAAACTGACACAGACTAGAGGAGATAGAGGAGACAAAGGAGACATGACAGTCAAATGCAATGTGGTAGCCTGGATTAAACCCTGGGACAGAAAGAAGACATTAATGGAAAAACTAGTAAAATCCAAATAAATTTTGGAGTTTATTTCAGAGTAATGTGTTAATACTGGTTTCTTAGTTTTGGCAAATCTATCATGGTAATGGAAGATGTTTGGGAAACTGGGTGGGGCTATGTGGAAACTCGCTGTACTATCTTTACAACTTTTCTGTAAATAGAAAATTATTCCAAAATAAAAAGTTTATTTAAAAAAAAATCAATGTCTCCATATAGAAAGAAATTTAATGCACTCTGACCACATTTTGGCATTTTATTCTGAATAAAGCAGAGTGTAGGCTGTTGCCTTATTGCCTTGAACCCATGCAAACGCTTAAATATCAAAGCACAGTATTCTTTAATACTTGTCTCCTCACATTTGCAACCACAAAAGTAATTGTAAAACAACTAGACAGATGTACTTATTGCCTCTAATACCACATTAACTCTACATGCACGTCTGTAGGAAAAATGTCATCTTTCCCATTTTCTCTAGCAGGGTGCTGCCCTTCCACTTGCCTACCAGGTTAGGAGAATTCTGAGTCTTATCAATCCAAATTCTGCCTCTATTGCTACCTCTCTGAAAGGAGGGGAAACTAATGTTCATAAATGTTTGGCATCATCAGAGAACACAGTTTTTACCTGATAATTCAAGTGTAGTCAGTATTTCACAAAGTCTTTCTAGACGTTATTCTCGAATTTTCTATTAACTGTTTTACAAAGTCGTTCCCTATTCATTCACTTGATAAATAATTACATCATACAGCAGTCTGAATCATATTGAACTTGGATAGCAAATTGGATTATAAATTCAAAAATATGAAAGCAAATTCCAAAGTAATGCTTCTGCACCCAAGAGAGGTTTCATCATTTCATAAACACACCCAAAACCAAGGCACAAAGTACTACAATCCACCCATTTTATACACAATTCTATAAATGTGATGTAAAATCATCTTCACACACACTACCTGAAATACCAACACTTATTTATCTTATTCATTATGTTATTCTAGCTTCCATCACACACACACACACACACACACACACACACATATACTGTTTCATAGGTCATGGTGATCTTATTTAATTAGGGGACTATAAAATGGTCAAAATAATGAAGATGTGAAAAGAAAGTAAGCCATTCGAAAGGCAGAAGTTGAACTGGTGAAAAGGAGATGGCACAGTTTAAACCACTTATATGAAAAAATAGAGGAAGAGGGGAAATTTGTAACAATTCTCTGGGTATTTTGTGGTTTTGCAGTTGTCCTACCCCGGGCCAGTCCCTTAAATATTCTTAGCCTATGTTCCTTATCTATAACATTAAGATAGTAATGCCAGTCTACCCACTGAATTCTTTTTTCCCCCCTTAGGATAAACAGAATCTAACAAATGAAATACACTTAAACATTTTTTAATTGGCTACTTTTCAGCCAAAATGAGCTTCTACAAAACTAAAAATTGCAAACTACTAGCAGTATTTGCAAAAAAAAAAAAAAAAGTATAATACTACATTCTGGAACTGGGTAAAGCAGAGAGGAACTCTTGAGCCAGCTAGAAGCTGAACAAGCACTTACCTTGGAGACTTGTCGAAGCCACCTTAAATACTCTGTGAATGTATCAAAACAAATGTAGTATGTCTGGCTTTGGGGTCCAGAGGAGCTAAATGCTAAACAGTGCTGGTGCTTTTTCACTTCTTCTACCTATAAAAACAAACAGAAACAAAAATGAGTCAGGAAAGCAGACCATTTACATAGTTCATTAACCATACCTTGGGCCAGTGACCCTGCACGGATTTGCATCTTTCCCTACATATGTTCCTCTTAATACTTAAAATGTGTTAAGTTCCTGAGTCTGACCAACCAATTTGAATTACAAGGAAATCGAAAATGGGGAGTTTTATCTTCTTTAGATTTCCCCCACAAAAGTGAAATTCTTTTCTTCCTGTTTAAATTGGAACAGACTCCCTTCCTCATATTTCTCTATCGTCACAATAGGGTGCTGAGGTTCTTCTTTCCTTTGGGCGGAGTTGTCCTTAATATTTTACTTAAGGATTTTTATTCTAGGTAAATTTTTTACTTTAAGGGACTTTTGTATTATTCTGAATTACAACCTTTTGAAAAAGGTCTTCAAGCATGTTAGATAAGTTTTTAAAAATTTAACATGAAATTGAGGTTAACAATGAAATAAAACTCTACCAAGAGTCCTAATTGGTCCTTCAAGTCCTAATACGGCAGTGATACAGTCAAATCAAATTTCCATTCCCAGTAAATTCTTCCTAAGGAGGAAAAGTCCAGATAATAAACTAACATGATATTACACAAGCTCCTATGCTTCATTTACAAAAATTATCACAAGTCACAAGGAAAGTATAAAAAATTTTCAAAAAGATGAGTATCACAGACTATGTTCTAGGACCAAAACACAAAAGTTAGATGTCAATAATAAAAAGTCAATTAAAATCCAAGTATACTTAGAAAACCAGTAACACACTTCTAAACAAGTATAAAAAGTCGTAATAGAAATTTAGATATTCTTAGAACTAGACCATTAAGAAAGTACTACATATCAAAATTTATGGAATGCAACAAAAGCAGTACATAGGGGAAATTTTGTAATTTTAAATACTCGTATTAGAAAAGAAGGCAGAAAATTGTTTTCATTGATATGTGTCTCAAGAACTTAGGGGAAAAAATACCATATCAAAAACTGAATAAACTCAAAGTAGAATAAAGGTGATAATAAAAAGCAGAAATTAATGAAATGAAAACCAAATATACAACAGAGAACATGAACATTAACAAAACACTGGTTCTTTGAAAAGGCTAACAAAATCAAATGTCAACTGATATTGGTCAGTGATATCAATTGAAGACCTATAAATACCATTAATAATGAAAAGAGAGACATGATTACAGATTAAGCAGAGATTTAAAAGAACATTATAAGCAATTTTATGGCAAAATCTAAGAAAATATATTTTACTAACACTAAATCAAGAAAAAAACCAGAAGGCCTACATAGTCCTATAACCATGTAAGAAACTGAATATTAAAAACTTTTTTTCTCAAGAAATATCAGGCCCATATGGTTTTATAGATAAATTTTACCAAAATTCCAAGAAACAGATCATTCCAAACTTGTGCAAACTCATCTACCAAACAAAAAATGAAGAAAAATACCCCAACCTATTTTATAACCAAAAACAGATCAGAGCAGAAACAGAAAGGAAAATTATAGGCCAGTCTCAGTTATGAACACTTATCTTGAACAAAATGTTGCATCAGGATCCAGAAATACAAAAAAAAAAAAAATACAGACACGTAGAATCCAGAAATACCAAAAAAACCCACTATACATCAAGGGGTGCCTGGGTGGCTCAGTTGGTTAGGTGTCTGCCTTCAGCTCCGGTCATGATCTCAGGGTCCTGGGATTGAGCCCTGAGTCAGGCTCCCTGCTGGGTGGGGAGTCTGCTTCTCCCTCTCCCCCTGCCTCTCCCCCTGCTTTGCTCTCTAATAAATAAATAAAATCTTTTGACTCTTAATCTTAGGAAACAAACTGAAGGTTGCTGGAGGGGAGGGGTGGGGGGTTGGAATAACTGGGTGATGGACTTTGGGGAGGGTATGTGTTGTAATGAGCACTGGGTATTATATAAGACTGATGAGTCACAGACCTATACCCCTGAAACAAATAATACATTATATGTTAATTAATTGAATTTAAATTTTTAAAAAACTACATATCAAGAACAAATTGGATTTACCTCAGGAAAGGCAAGATGATTTAACATTATTAGAACTATAAAATCTTTAATCACTTTAACGGGTGAAAGAAGAAAACCATATGATCATCCCCACAGCTGCAGAAAAAGCATTAGGTAACATTCACCACTTATTCATCATTCATGATAAAAACTACTAGCAAACTAAGAACACAAATAACAACTTGGTATTAGCTGACAAAGGGTATTTATCAACATCTAAGGCAAACTTCAGTGTTAATGATGATGATATACCACTCTCTTTAAGATCACTGAGATGACAAGTATCTACTGTTTCTATTCAATACTATAGAGTTCTGGCCATTACAATAAGACACAAAAATGTATTAAAGAAGGAAGAAAATTGTCATTATTTAAATATTACATGATTAGCTACATCATAAACTCCAAACAATCTATAGACATTATATTAGAATAAAAAAGAAAATTTAGCAAGGTGGCTAGATATAAAATCAATACTCAAAAGACAACTGCATTTCTATACACTAAAGAGAAAATATAATTTTTTAAAAATGCCATTTAAACTAATCAATATTAAGAGAAATCAGGCCAGTGATTTCTGGAGGATGGGGAAAAGTGAGAGGAAAAGAGTGGGAGGAAAGGGGTACAAAGTAGCCCAAGGAAACTTTTGAGGGTGTTATGATCATTTTTCTTCATTGTGGCGATGGTTTAATGGGTGTATTTAGCTACCTATACTGTTATCAAATAACTATCAAAATATGCAGTTTACTATAGGTCAATTACACCTCAATAAAATTTGGTGAAGATGTAGAGAAACAGGAACACTTGTACACTGATGTGAGTGTAAAATGGTGCATCAACTTTGGAAAATAATTTGATATCATCTTGTAGCATGTGCATATGCCCTATAGCCCAGTAACTGCACTCCTAAGTCTGTATCTAAGAGCAGCATTTCTCAAGGAGGTCATTTATTACAGGATTTTGAATTAAACAGTTCACTGTACATGGTGCAGTACTAATACTTTGCATGACATTTCATTCTGAGCCCCTACCCCATAAATGCCAATATTTTCCCCTTGCACCAAAGATATTAATATTAACCAAACACTACTTTCCACATTTTCCAGACTCTCTGCAATTAAGGTGAAGTCATGTGACTAGTTCTGGACAATGAGCCATGAGCAGAAGTGACATGGGGTCACTTCTGCTTCCAAATATACAAGAGACAGTTCATGAGTCTTCTGTTGTCTCTGCCTCTGCCTCAGCACCAAAAGAAGGTTGCATGTTCCAAATGTTTTAGGAGAGCAGAGCCTCCATTAGGCTGGGTCCCTGGACAGTTATGTGAAAAAAGAAATCTCCACCAATTCACAGTGGACATTTAGGGGAATGAGAAAATGCGGTTATGTCAAGTCACTGACATCTGGGGGGATTTGTTACTATAGAATAATTTAGCCGATTTGTTGACTGTCCAATAATTTCACAATCAAAACACTTGTACATATTATCAAATGTCCCTTTTGGGCACAGTAACTCGAGTTGAGAACTACTGCCCTAGAAAATCGACTTGCATACCAGGAGGCATATCAATATAAGACTATTTCAGCAGCATTATTTATAATAAAAAATTAGAAGCAACCCAAATGTCCATCAACAGGAAAATTCCTTAAGAAATTATGAGAATTTAGAACATTTACAGAGGGAAACATTATACAGAAATGAAAACCACATACAGCAAGCAACATAGAATCTTGTTATGAAAAAACATAATACTGAGTGGAAAAATTCAATCACAGAAGCCCACATGTAGTACAATACCATTTTTATTCAGATCAAAAGCAAAACATAGTTTTATTTCAAAAAAGATTAAACTTATTTCAAAAAAGAAAATGATGAATATAAATTCTAGGACAATGGGTGGATACCTTTGGGGTTTGGGGAGGCAACGGGAAAGATGAGAGTGGACACAGGTAGAAACACTGGTACTGATACTGCCATGATTCCTAAACTGAGTAGTAAGTTAATGGTTATTCAACTTATTATGCATCATAATTTAGCAAATATTAAGTAAAATATTAAAATATGATATCTAAAAATCTATGTTAAATTTTAAAGGATAAATTAAATAACCTAACACTTGCACAATGAATAGAAATTTACCAATTATATAATTTCTCCCCAACAATTAAATTTTAAGAGTGCTTCATTTAACGTCATAGTTGGAATTTGACATTTGAAAATGTAAACTAAATGATCATGCTCAAGTGGTTGTCAGATTCGATTATCAACAATTATTGCTAGGGTTATGGGCAATCTATCTCACACTTCATTTCTAGCTCTTCTTCACATATATTTAAAAAAAACAAAAACAAAAACCTTCTATTTACTCTTAGTTTTTCCTTTAACAGAATGAAACAGCAGAATGAAAAAAGAAACAGATAAACATTAATGAAAACTCAGATTGCAAAGACTGAATTATTTTTCCCTAACTCGGTCAACAGGTTTTAAAAGACTGTTTTTCAACATACTCAATTATTTTTAAAGGCATAGTGCAAAACAGGTTTTACAAGGTTGGTCTGTGAGAAAAGGAAGCTATTTCAATTTATTCAATGGTAGAAGTCCATCCAATAATAGGCCTGGGAAACAAGACAAGTCTCTAGCTCTGAATGAAAATGCTAATTATAACTCGATCTTCTGACCTTATCTGAACATTCCACTGCTTTCCTGCCTCGGCTTCTCTAAGCACAATAATCTTTCTGACCATCTCCTTCATATGTCAAGAGATTTTTCACCCTTCAAGTTTTACTGTAATTGCTACCTCCTTCATCACAAAATTCTCTGATTCCCCACAAGAAAATGTAATCTCTCCTCCACTCATCTCCCGCACTACTTTTCTGCATCTCTCTTAGAGCAGATATCGTTGTGCCCATCCTTCATCTCTGGATAGTAAATTATAAGCAATTCAAAGGCAGGGATGATGACTTACCCACCTTGGTATTTCTGGGACACCAAGCAAAGTGGCTTCCCCACAGAGGTTATTTAATAAATAGTTGTATTAAATTTGCTGAAATAGTCATCATAGAGAAGAAAGAAACAGACTGTTGACCTAACAGGGCATCAAACATTAAATATGCATTTGTAATGATGACCTATGGGAGTAATAATGATGACTAATTTTTCAGAATTCAATCCAGAGGACAAAATCTTCAGTAATAAGATACCACTAATTCTTCAATGCTCAGACAAAAGTTAAGTAATGGTTTCAAAACAGGTGACTGAAATAGATCTAAATATACCTGGCAGCCTGGCCAAAATCTTTTTTAAATGATCAAGTATTAGTCTTTTTAGGATTAGAATGCATAATAGCAGAGGGGTGGGTAGGGAACTGACATGGGCTATTTACATAAGGAACGACTAAATTATGAATGAAGAATGAATTTGCTACACAGCAAGTGAGTAACAAAGCCATTTACTACTGCACACACTTGATTTTACCTTATTCATTTCTAATCCCTGGAACCAGCAGATTAAACATTTGCCCATTTTAAAAAGTTCACTTTAACAAAAGTTGTGGGGTTTTTTTGTTTTGTTTTGTTTTTTGTTTTTTTTACCCCTCTATTTATATCCTCCATGTTCTGCCTTCTTTCCCATGCTCATTCAGGAAGAAAAATGGTAAAGAAAATATTTGCTTAATATGCCCCCAATTTTCAAAAACCCTTTTCTTCATCCAAATTTGCCTTCCCATTTATTAAGAGATTATCGTATCATTTAAAAATCGGGAAATACTAACATATAATTATGGTAATGATACTCCCACCAACACTTGGGTATTAATAAATCGATCTGGCAAAAAAAGAATGTAAGATTTTCCCAAGCAATCTGGTTCTTTCTAGTTTATAAATGATAGGAATAAAATAATTATCATGCCCCAAGAAAAGCAGATAGTGATGTTGGTAATATCTATCAGCTATATCACAGTTTTTCTCTGAAACAAGTTAACATTTCAGGTTGAAAAATTATGACTAGCTAAAGTTGATAAACTAAAAAATGTTAATTCTGGGGCACCGGGGTGGCTCAGTCCGTTAAGTGTCTGCCTTTGGCTCAGGTCATGATCTCAGTGTCCTGGGATTGAGCTCCGTGTGGGGCTCCCTGCTCAGCGGGGAGTCTGCTTCTCCCTCTCCTCTGCCCCTCCTGCTGTTCATGCCCTCTCTTCCTCTCTCAAATAAATCTTTAAAAAAATGCTAACTTCACTGGTCACTGCACAAAGAGAGACAGGTATGCCAAAGTTGGATCAAAGATTCATGCAAGAGAGATAGTCTAACCCTTGGTAACCATGCTTGAATGGTCCTAAAGCCATGGACTTCAGGATCATTATACTATACTACACAATACATACTCAAGATATCAAGAGATGTCTACTCATAAAGAATAGTTTATCATCTACAGCCTAAAATATAATACTGAATTTTAGCTGCTCTGCTTTCAAGCCTGTAAGTAAGATGCATGTACTAATAAAGTAATGATCACCGGGGCCTCACGTGGGCCAACAGCATTGTTATCTTCCACAACTCCACCATCCAACCATGCCCACTGGTAGAGCACAACAGGAACTGGATTAGACCTTAGATGAGTGAAAACCATGGACCCCATATTAAAGAAATGGCTCAGGGCGCCTGGGTGGCTCAGTTGGTTAAGCGATTGCCTTTGGCTCAGGTCATGATCCTGGAGTCCCGGGATCGAGTCCCACATCGGGCTCCCTGCTCAGCGCGGGGGGGGGTTCTGCTTCTCCCTCTGACCCTCTTCCCTCTCGTGCTCTCTGTCTCTCACTCTCTCTCAAATAAATAAATAAAATCTTTAAAAAAAAAAAAAAAAGAAATGGCTCAAAGTAAGCTTAATGATACTGGGAAACCTGTTAGTATTTTGTTTGTTTTAAACTTACTTTTCCACCAATTAGTGGCAGAACATGCATCTTTCCGGTCAAGCTGTCTTTCACAGATGATACTATCAGGCAGGTCCCACACAGGATGACGTGGCGTCTGGTCCATCGGTTCACTGGCAATTGCATTTTGCCTTTACGGACATTATACATTCCTGAGAGCTGAATCCTTTCAGAGCTACTGGTGCTGTGAGGTTTTCCTGAAACAAACACAAGCAAACATTTTAGTCCAAAGAATTGGGCTCTTTTTATTTATTTATTTTTAAGATTTTATTCATTTATTTGACGGAGAGGGGAGAGGGAAAAGCAGACTCCCCGCTGAGCAGGGAGCCAGATGCGGGACTTGATCCCAGGACCCCAGGATCATGACCTGAGCCAAAGGCAGACACTTAACTAAGCCGTCCAGATGCCCTACAATTGGGCTTTTTTCCAACTCCTGGCATACCAGATAAACTATCAGGGCAACAGAGAATAATTATTGGGCAACAATCTAATTTACAATTGAGAGACTCTGAAATCCGCAATAATACAATTATGGTTAAGAACTACCACATCTACTCCACAGACATTTTAATTTTAGATGAAGAAAAGCTTTTTCCTTAAAACGCTCGGAAAAGACTATTTTACGCCCTCTGTTAAACCCAAGTTTTATTTCCTTCTATATCCTGCACATTTTTTTTTTTACATTTAAAAAAGGGATAACTTCAAGACTTTTATAAATGGCTAGAGTTAACTTAAGTACACTAAAAAGAAAATATTATAGACTGAGATAGGAAAATAACATTCAAGATCTAGCATTTAATGAAACTAATCAGTTTTAATGGAATTAACTGCTGATATTCTTGCTCCTACAGTTACTCAATGTACATTTACTGTTAAGGAGACAAAAATAACTTTTCTAATAAGAAAATGTTACTCTATGATAGGTTAAGTACTCAAGGACAGACTTAACACCAATCTAGGAAGGATGCTGTGTGGTGGTGCATGTGACTCATGGAGGGAAGACAGAGAGAGAGGGGCACTGCGACTCAGAGACAAAGAGAGCGCTGGGAAAGATCTTAAGAGTCTTCGTTTCCAAGATGGAAATGAATCTGGCAGACTGATATTCAGACAAGTCCTATCAACTGGATGGGAGAACTACTGTGATTAATATATGACAGTGTTATAAACAAGGAGCAAAACATTCCCCGTTGTAGACACTGAATGTATAATGGCAAAGAGTACTGAAACCCATGCTCAGAAATAACTAATGAGAGGGGCGCCTGGGTGGCTCAGTCGTTAAGCGTCTGCCTTCGGCTCAGGTCCTGATCCCAGGGTCCTGGGATCGAGCCCCACATCGGGCTCGCTGCTCGCAGGAAGCCTGCTTCTCCCTCTCCCACTCCCCCTGCTTGTGTTCCCCTCTCGCTGTGTATATCTGTCAAATAAATAAAAATCTTTAAAAAAAAAAAAATAACTAATGAGAGACACGTGTCCTTGAACAGGACCCAAGCCAGAAGGGTTCTATTTATTTGGAAAGTTGCCTAGTTGCCAAAGGCTAGCAGAAAAAACATATTCAAGGGAAATTATATTCTTATGACTTTTAAAAATTCACATAAATACCAAGTAGTTTTGGTAGATGTCTAATACCTGCTAGAAAAGGAAACAGGAAGAGTAGCAGCACCAAAAATAGATCTCAAGAGATCCAGAGTGTTGGAACCCTCCCAATACATACCTTTGGGCAGAAATAACAAAACCAGCGGGTTTGAATTTCACTTCCTCTTTCTCCCAGTATATCAGATGTTTTATAAAGTAGATACTGCATACGACATAATTTTGCTGGGGCTGGGCCAGAGTGAAGTTTAACAGTGGTTCAGTTATTTCAACTTGGTGCCCAGCAAACAACTACACACCGCTAACACCCTCAAGGGAGCTGAGAACTCCACTGACTTGTTCAGTCACCAGATGCTAATGCCCCGCAAAGAGGTAGGAAGCCCAGGAAACTTCAGATCAGACCTGACTTGCCAAAGGCTGCCAGTGATGGATCAGACCAGTCATTCGCTTGTCTCTTTCCGTACGAGTTCATTTACCTAGAGAGAAAAATGCTCGGACTCCCAGTCTAAGAGCTCCTTTCTACATGACACTCTTCCTGTAGGGAAGAAGGTAAGTGTAACAGACTACCGCTTTCTAAAATCCAATTTCCACGAATATAAGAAACTAACATACACTAACGAGGAATCTGATCTAAATATGCACGTGCACATGCACACGCACACACACACACACACACTTACATATGGACTAATGAATGCAAAGAAGGAGACAATTTAGCCACATCCAAGAGTGGCTTCAAGGACACTTGTTAACCTGTCACATCTATGTAGATCTGTGAGTAACCACAGACTGATGAAAAAAACAGGGATACATAAAAATAGCCCTTCCATTCTCCCAACTCCACAAAAATCCTAGAGAAAGCCCTAGAACAAATCACCAGATAGA
Organism: Halichoerus grypus; assembly: GCF_964656455.1. Lineage (NCBI taxonomy): Eukaryota > Metazoa > Chordata > Mammalia > Carnivora > Phocidae > Halichoerus > Halichoerus grypus. The sequence continues at coordinate 13,552,739 of NC_135724.1, forward strand.
GTGGACGATACATCCCAGAAATATATAAAAGAGTATGGAGACATCAACAGAGACAGGCTTTTTATTCTCTAGTTAGAAAAATTCCCAAAGGGCCTTGAATAGTCCTGGAGCCTAATGGTAAGATCAGTCTGTCCTTGGAAAGCCCTAAACATCCCAGTCTGAATCAAACCCCTCCTTGTCTTGTTCTGAGTGAACTTCAATATCCTTGTGGTCTGCTCCCTCCCTGGGTGTTCCAGATCAGACACGTCCTCAGGACTTGGCTGTGTATGGAGTACATGGAATATGGAGATGAATATGCACTATATACCTGGGCAACAACCCAGATGCACCCTCCTTTGCATCAGACTTCCTTATTCTATGACATAAGGAATTATCTCTCCCTGCCAATTCTTAAACTTCTCAATTCAGAGGAATTCCAATTGTCCTATGCTCTAATAAATATTGACAACACCAAGTAACCAATGCCTACCAGTTGAAAGTTGGATCATTCATTAAAACTTTTATTTTAGAAATGTTACTCTAATTTCCTACAGATTTAAGGCATTTCTTACACGATCCAAGAGGAAAGACAGACAGCAAAAGCAAGTATTTCAAGTTGAGATAGAGACCTGACCACAGCAGAGCGACTGAAGTCTCCTTCAGTCTTATCTATCATCAGGGAATTTTACTAAAGAAATGATTAGAAGAGAAGTATTTATTTATTTAAGGGAAACTACAGTCTGTTCTGCTACAATATTGTGATTCATTAATACCAATTAGCTCATATGATTATAAATAGGGGAATGGTGTCATTTTAATATGCATATTGTGTTGGTTCAAAAAGATTTACTCTAGAATTATAACTTTCAATAGCAAAGGAAAAAGCCCACAGCAAATATGCTATCTCAGTGCCCACAAGCTAGCATTTCTATTGTTCTGTTATTGTGCAGTTTTAATATTCCTTAAGGCAACTCAACTTCCAGCCACACTAGGATGCCCATGGGGACCATCTGGATTATCTCCCGAGGCCCCATCATTACTTTTGTTAGTATTTTGGTTATAAAGATGCATGGACTTATAGTCCTGCCCCCTTCCAACTACATTTTCCCATAAACCCTTTTATTTTTATTTTACAATTTTGGAGAACATGAGAATTTTCAGGAATATATATAAAGTAGCAGAAACACCTGTTTTAACTATAAGACCATTTAAACAATAAAGAAATAAGTACAAATTTGGTTGTTGCCAATCACATCTTTGCTAAATATATAACCGTGTCTATCATTGCAGTTTAAAAATATGTCCATAAAATTCTTTTAAATTCTTCCCCTCAAAAGGTAGAGCCTAATTCCACTCCTCTTGCATGTGGACTATACTTAGTGACTCGCTTTTAACAAACAGAATGTGGCAGAAGTGAAGCAACTTCTGAAGGTCGTAAAGGGCATAGAACTTCCTCCTTGCTCTCTCTAGGATCACTCTTCCTCTGGGGAAACCAGCTGCCATGTCATGAGGACACTCTGGAGACCCTATGTAAAGGCCAACAAGGTGAGGCACTGAAATTTCCTGCCAAAAGCCAGTGAGGAACTGAGGTCTCTTTTCACCAGCCACATGACTGAGCCATAATAGAAGCAGATCCTCCAGCCCCAGTAGCCCTGGAGAATGGCTACCCCCAAGACATGCTGACTGCACACCTCATGATACTTGAGCCAGAAGTACCCAGCTAGGCCACTCCACTCCTGAACTCGTGATTCAGAGAAAGGAGGAGATAATAAATGTGTGGTGTTTTAAGCCATTAAGTTTCAGGGCAATAACTAATACAACTTTACGAAGTTGGTTTCATTTAGCTCTATTTACCTGAACATAGTATTACTTAAATAACCCACATTTCCCTAAAATCATCTACAAATTTACAGAACTTTTGTATAAACTAGTGAGGGTCTACTGTAATCAGAAATAGTAAAAAACAAGAATAATATATTAAGCAATCACAATTTCCAAAACTTTAGAGAATGAAAGTATTCATGATGATATAGCACCAAAAACTAAGGAAGTCTGATCATCGCATAAAAGTTAATGGAAGAATTTACCGTGTCCCTAGAGCTGAAAATGGTCAGGAATGAGTGAAAACATTCAACCCTCACCCTCACCTCTTCTACCTTTAGAGCTTAGACTGATAAAACTCTAAAGCATGTTTCTTATTGCATATAAATCCTTAAATCCTTCTTGACTACCTTCAGTGACAGAAAGACTGAATTAAATTACTTGCCTTGGGTCATTTCAAGAGCTGGCAGAAGGATTTAAACAGCCCATAACAAGGTCTGGAGACCTGAGCACTGAACGGGCACCTGGGAATTTTGTCTCACAGCTGAAAGGCTAAACAAAGCTCAGCAAGACGTGCTGGCAGGAGCTTTGAAACAGATTTAAGACTAGCTGCTTTTAGCTAATGGAAATGACAACCAGCTGCTAAATAGATTTGGGGAGGGTTAATTTATGTATCAGATCAAAATATATAAAGTCAACTGCCCAGTAAATCTTGCTTCTTACTGACAGCTACTCAGTTTGATTAGGTTTATTTGTATCGCCAAAATTACTGTAGACCCTTATCCCTGAGAAATGTCATGCCTTGAACCTTTCTCTAATCTCTAAATTCTTGAATACCACTAGAGCTTATAATTTCCCTTATAATATTAATTAAAACAGTACCTGGAAAATGTGAGCTAGCCCCTCATATTCTTATAGATTCTGTAAACACAGAGCCAAAATAATTTTTTAAAAATCTACCAAAGCAAGCCCTAATATAAACTATAATAAAATCAGCCAGGAACTTAAAAAATTCGAGAAGTCAGAGCAATGAAGATGATTACCACAACTGTACACTGTATGTAATATATAACAAACTATAATAAATTAAAATGTTAAAGGAAATGCTGAATGAAGACAAATCACAGCAGAGGGCTTCTAACCAGCTTGCACCAAAATCACCTGGAAGGCTTTCTCAAGACAGACAGCAGGGCTCCACTACCCAGAGTTTCCAATTCAGTAATTCTAGGTGAGGGCTAGAGATTCTGCTGATGCTGCAGGTCTGAGGACCACCACTTGAGACCCACTGAGCTAAAGCCATAGGTTAACAACGTCTTTTCAATCTGGTGATCGTCAGCATTTGGTTGATAAACCTTAACCAAAGGAGCAAGTGCATCAAGTTGGGGAAAGGATGAGAAAGGCAACTAGAAATGAACTAGAAGAGCAGGTGCTGCTTTTAGACCCGCTTCGTCCCTCCTTCGTTCCCTCACCTCCTGTCCTCACAAGGAATTTGATTCACCTCTCAGGCATGTTTAGATTTCCCTCCATTCCATCACCAAAATTACCCCTTAGTTGTCTGAATACCCAATGCTCATGTCTCTTCTTGGGATGTATATTTAGAGAAGGTATTTTCTTCAAAGGTGGGTTTCATTACACTCCTGCATTCACAGAGACCATAACACTTCCCTGACTTATGAGTTCCTTCAGCTCAGCTCCAGGAGCAATACATGGCTAGCTGGTGTGGCCTCCCCTTATTAACTTCACATTTGGCAAAGAAAATGCATTTGAGAAATTTCATCAAATCAACCTTCACCTGTCAGTTCAATGTCTTGGCCATCTGTTACTTCCCAGAAATGGCAGTCTCGTCTTTCCGTGCATAACCAGACCATACCTTAGGAGCCTTTCCAACATTCTCCTGAGTTTTTCTTTCTCATTGGATGAGGAATTTTTTCCTTGGCTAGAAAAATCACTGTAACAGTTTCACTAACTTTTTATTGTCATTTCCATTATAGTACATGGTAGAGTTGTTCAGGTCCACAGGTTTGTCAAGCTTCTGCCATATTTAACATTCTTAAATTACCTACAACTTCCATTTTCTGGTTAAAAACCATCCCTTTGGTAGACTGAAGAAAAATTTTCATCACCTGCTTTCCCAGCTGGCTTTATTTTTGTCATACTTCTCCACAAAGGATAATGTCATAAGGCAACAAGCATTAAAGCATAGAACACCATGAGTGAAGAGAAACAGCTGAACTTCTCAAAACAATGAAGCCAGGCAGCAGGCCTCATGGTATGTTTGATTCAAATGTAGGCCTCAGAAAAATTACAAATGTCTATTTATCATGAGGCTCGGGAGGCCTTGGGATGACTAAATCTTAAATCTGAGCATGCCTAAGGTGCAATATGCCCATAACTGCTCTCAAAAGGATAAACATACTCACTACCTCCTTTAGATAAAAATTGTGACTTGTGTCAGAGGTGATGCATACTGCTGTGGGCGTGGAAATCAGGATGATGAGGGTAGACAGCACCATAGCTCCAGCTGAGTCAAGTTTTCACCAAGGGATGCTTTTATTAAAAGGAGGGTTGCGAAGTTCCAACGAGGCATGCACACATTGATAAATAAATGCTAAAATAAAAATTCTAAAATCAAGCATGAATGATTTTTGGATAATCCACACCACTACTCCTCTCTCTTACTAATAAAAGAGACCTGATACATTTCAGTTTCCTTTGCTGTGAAGAACAGACTTTAGCCAAGATGACTTGACAAGGTTCCAAAGAGCATTGTCCATGCAATCCTGTTAAGACGTAATGTGATTCAAAATGCTTTTCTGCCTCCTCGCTGAGAAGTAGAGTCTGGGTTTACATTCCACTTTATAACCCATACCTGATAATGTTTAAATTTTATAAGAGAAACAGATTCCAAGAGCAAAACAATCTAATTCCTCTCTACTGCATTAGATAACAGTCAACTACCTACCTTTTTTCCCTACAAGGTTGATTACATTAAAGACGTTAATCTAGATTCCGATGTTCTAAAACTGACCTCAAAAACTGTTATACCAATGTGATGTTCTGAAACACACCCATTCCAAACAGATGACCATCCCTCAACTTATTAGGAATCTCAAAAAAAAAAAAAAAAAAACCCAAATACAAAAACCTCCCATAATTAGCTTATTTATATGATTTACCTATAGGTAACTATGGGAAACTTGAGAAGCTTTATTTTAAACCTTCTCAGAATAAAACACAAAACGTATAAAGTTCTCACTTATTTGCCATTATTATTTTTATACCATTTTTTTATTTTATTATGTTATGTTAATCACCATACATCTTTTGATGTAGTGTTCCATGATTCATTGTTTGCATATAACACCCAGTGCTCCATTCAATATGTGCCCTCTTTAATACCCATCACCAGGCTAACCCATCTTCCCACCCCCCTCCCCCCTAGAACCCTCAGTTTGTTTCTCAGAGTCCATAGTCTCTCATGGTTCGTCTCCCCCTCCGATTCCCGCCCCCCTTCATTTTTACCTTCCTACTATCTTCTTTTTTTTAACATACAGTGTATTATTTGTTTCAGAGGTACAGGCCTTACCTGATTCAACAGTCTTACACAATTCACAGCACTCACCATAGCACATACCCTCCCCAGTGTCTGTCACCCAGCCACCCCATCCCTCCCACCCCCACCACTCCAGCAACCCTCAGTTTGTTTCCTGAGATTAAGAATTCCTCATATCAGTGAGATCATATGATATATGTCTTTCTCCGATTGATTTATTTCGCTCAGCATAATACCCTCCAGTTCCATCCTCGTCGTTGCAAATAGCAAGATTTCATTCCTTTTGATGGCTGCATAATATTCCTGTGTGTGTGTGTGTGTGTGTGTGTGTGTGTGTGTGTGTGTGTGTGTATCTCACATCTTCTTTATCCGTTCATCTGTCGATGGACATCTTGGCTCTTCCCATAGTTTGGCTATTGTGGACATTGTTCCTATAAACATCAGGGTGCACGTACCCCTTCGGATCACTACATTTGTATCTTTGGGGTAAATACCCAGTAGTGCAATTGCTGGGTCGTATGGTAGCTCTATTTTCAACTTTTTGAGGAACCTCCATACTGTTTTCCAGAGTGGCTGCACCAGCTTACATTCCCACCAGCAGTGTAGGAGGGTTCCCCTTTCTCCGCATCCCCGCCAACATCTGTTGTTTCCTGACTTGTTAATTTTAGCCATTCTGACTGGTGTGAGGTGGTATCTCATTGAGGTTTTGATTTGGATCTCCCTGATGCTGAGCAATGTTGAGCACTTTTTCATGAGTCTGTTGGCCATTTGGATGTCTTCTTTGGAAAAAATGTCTGTTCATGTCTTCTACCCGTTTCTTGGGATCATGTGTTCTTTGGGCGTTGAGTTTGATAAGTTCTTTATAGATTTTGGATACTAGCCCTTTATCTGATATGTCTTTTGCAAATATCTTCTCCCATTCTGTCAGTTGTCTTTTGGTTTTGTTGACTGTTTCTTTTGCTGTGCAAAAGCTTTTTATCTTGATGAAGTCCCAATAGTTCATTTTTGCCCTTGCTTCCCTTGCCTTTGGCGATGTTTCTAGGAAGAAGTTGCTGTGGCTGAGGTCAAAGAGGTTGCTGCCTGTGTTCTCCTCTAGGATTTTGATGGACTGCCATCTCACGTTTAGTCTTTCATCCATTTTGAGTCTATTTTTGTGTGTGGTGTAAGGAAATGGTCCAGTTTCATTCTTCTGCATGTGGCTGTCCAATTTTCCAACACCATTTGTTGAAGAGACTGTCTTTTTTCCACTGGACATTCTTTCCTGCTTTGTCGAAGATTAGTTGACCATATAGTTGAGGGTCCATTTCTGGGCTCTCTATTCTCTTCCATTGATCTATGTGTCTGTTTTTGTGCCAGTACCATACTGTCTTGATGATTACAGCTTTGTAATAGAGGTTGAAGTCTGAAATTGTGATGCCACCAGTTTTGCTTTTCTTTTTCAACATTCCTCTGGCTATGCGGGGTCTTTTCTGGTTCCATACAAATTTTAGGATTATTTGTTCCATTTCTTTGAAAAAAGTTGATGGTATTTTGATAGGGATTGCATGAAATGTGTAGATTGCTCTAGGTAGCATTGACATCTTCACAATATTTGCTCTTCCAATCCATGAGCATGGAACGTTTCCCATTTCTTTGTGTCTTCCTCAATTTCTTTCATGAGTATTTTATAGTTTTCTGAGTATAGATTCTTTGCCTCTTTGGTTAGATTTATTCCTAGGTATCTTATTGTTTTGGGTGCAATTGTAAATGAGATCGACTCCTTCATTTCTCTTTCTTCTGTCTTGTTGTTGGTGTATAGGAATGCCACTGATTTCTGTGCACTGGTTTTATATCCTGCCACTTTACTGAATTCCTGTATGAGTTCTAGCATTTTGGGGTGGAGTCTTTTGGGTCTTCCATATAAAGTATCATATCATCTGCAAAGAGTGAGAGTTTGACTACTTCTTTGCCGATTCAGATGCCTTTTATTTCTTTTTGTTGTCTGATTGCTGTGGCTAGGACTTCTACTATGTTGAATAGCAGTGGTGATAGTGGATATCCCTGTCCTGTTCCAGACCTTAGGGGGGAAGCTCTCAGTTTTTCCCCCATTGAGAATGATACTCGTTGTGGGTTTTTCATAGATGGCTTTTATGATATTGAGTTATGTACCCTCTATCCCTATACTCTGAAGAGTTTTGATCAAGAAAGGATGCTGTATTTTGTCAAATGCTTTTTCTGCATCTATTGAGAGGATCATACGGTTCTTGTCCTTTCTTTTATTAATGTATTGTATCACATTGATTGATTTGCAGATGTTGAACCAACCTTGCAGCCCAGGAATAAATCCCACTTGGTCGTGGTGAATAATCCTTTTAATGTACTGTTGGATCCTACTGGCTAGTATTTTGGTGAGAATTTTTGCATCCATGTTCATCAGGGATATTGGTCTGTAATTCTCCTTTTTGATGGGGTCTTTGTCTGGTTTTGGGATCAAGGTAATGGTGGCCTCATAAAACGAGTTTGGAAGTTTTCCTTCCATTTCTATTTTTTGGAACAGTTTCAGAAGAATAGGTATTAATTCTTCTTTAAATGTTTGGTAGAATTCCCCTGGGAAGCCATCTGGCCCTGGGCTTTTGTTTGTTGGGAGATTTTTGATGACTGCTTCAATTTCCTTAGTGCTTATAGGTCTGTTCAGGTTTTCTATTTCTTCCTGGTTCAGTTTTGGTAGGTTATACATCTCTAGGAATGCATCCATTTTTTTCCAGATTATCTAATTTGCTGGCATATAGTTGCTCATAATATGTTCTTATAATTGTTTGTATTTCTTTGGTGTTGGTTGTGATCTCTTTCATTCATGATTTTATTTATTTGGGTCCTTTCTCTTTTCTTTTTGGTAAGTCTGGCCAGGGGTTTATCAATCTTATTAATTCTCTCAAAGAACCAGCTCCTAGTTTCGTTGATCTGTTCTACGGTTCTTTTGGTTTCTATTTCATTGATCTCTGCTCTGATCTTTATTATTTCTCTTCTTCTGCTGGGTTTAGGCTTTATTTGCTGTTCTTTCTCCAGCTCCTTTGGGTGTAGGGTTAGGTTGTGTATTTGAGAACTTTCTTGTTTCTTGAGAAAGGCTTGTATTGCTATATACTTTCCTTTTAGGACTACCTTTGCTGCATCCCAAAGATTTTCAACAGTTGTGTTTTCATTTTCATTGGTTTCCATGAATTTTTTTAATTCTTCTTTAATTTCCTGATTGACACCTTCATTCTTTAGTAGGATGCTCTTTAGCCTCCATTTTTTAGTTCTTTCCGACTTTCCTCTTGTGATTGAGTTCTAGTTTCAAAGCTTTGTGGTATGAAAATATGCAGGGAATGATCCCAATCTTTTGGTACTGGTTGAGACCTGATTTGTGACCTAGGATATGATCTATTCTGGAGAATGTTCCATGGGTACTAGAGAAGAATGTGTACTCTGTTGCTTTGGGATGGAATGTTCTGAATATATCTGTGAAGCCCATTTGGTCCAGTGTGTCATTTAAAGTCTTTATTTCCCTGTTGATCTTTTGCTTAGATGATCTGTCCATTTCAGTGAGGGGGGTGTTAAAGTCCCCCACTATTATTGTATTGTTGTCGATGTGTTTCTTTGCTTTTGTTATTAATTGGCTTATATAAGTGGCTGCTCCCATGTTAGGGGCATAGATATTTACAATTGTTATATCTTGTTGGATAGACCCTTTAAGTAGGATATAGTGTCCTTCCTCATCTCTTATTATAGGCTTTGGTTTAAAATCTAATTTGTCTGATATAAAGATTGCCACCCCAGCTTTCTTTTGGTGTCCATTAGCATGGTAAATGGTTTTCCACCCCCTCTCTTTCAATCTGGAGGTGTCTTTGGGTCTAAAATGAGTCTCTTGCAGACAGAATATTGATAGGTCTTGTTTTTTTATCCAGTCTGATACCCTGTGTCTTTTGATTGGGGCATTTAGCCCATTTACATTCAGGGCAATTACTGAAAGATATGAATTTAGTGCCATTGTATTGCCTGTAAGGTGACTGTTACTGTATATTGTCTGTGTTCCTTTCTGGTCTATGTTACTTTTAGGCTCTCTCTTTGCTTAGAGGACACCTTTCAATATTTCTTGTAGGGCTGGTTTTGTGTTTGCAAATTCCTTTAGTTTTTGTTTGTCCTGGAAGCTTTTTATCTCTCCTTCTATTTTCAATGACAGCCTAGCTGGATATAGTATTCTTGGCTGCATATTTTTCTCATTTAGTGCTCTGAAGATATCACGCCAGTCCTTTCTGGCCTGCCGGGTCTCTGTGGATAAGTCTCTTGCCAATCTAATGTTTCTACCATTGTAGGTTACAGATCTCTTGTCCCTAGCTCTTTCACGATTTTCTCTTTGTCTCTGAGACTTGTAAGTTTTACTATTAGATGTTGGGGTGTTGACCTATTTTTATTGATTTTGAGGGGGGGTTCTCTGTGCCTCCTGGATTTTGATGCCTGTTTCCTTCCCCAAATTAGGGAAGTTCTCTGCTATAATTTGCTCCAATATGCCTTCTGCCCCTTTCTCTCTTTCTTCTTCTTCTGGGATCCCAATTATTCTAATATTGTTTCGTCTTATGGTATCACTTATCTCTCGAATTCTGCCCCCATGATCCAGTAGTTATCTTTTTCTCAGCTTCTTTATTTTCCATCATATGATCTTCTATATCACTAGTTCGCTCTTCTGCCTCATTTATCCTAGCAGTTAGAGCCTCCATTTTTTATTGCACCTCATTAATAGCCTTTTTGATTTCGACTTGGTTAGATTTTAGTTCTTTTATTTCTCCAGAAAGGGTTTCTCTAATATCTGCCATGCTTTTTTCAAGCCCAGCCAGTATCTTTATAATCGTCATTCTGAACTCTAGTTCTGACATCTTAATGTCCATATTGATTAGGTCCCTGGCAGTCGGTACTGCCTCTTCTTTTTTTTGAGGTGATTTTTTTCTGTCTTGTCATTTTGTCCAGAGGGGAATAGATGAATGAGAGAACAAAATGCTAACAGGGTAACAACAACCCCAGAAAAATATACGCTAAACAAATCAGAAGAGACATTCCAGTGGTCGCTTTTCTGTTCAGAGAGTTGCTGCCATCCTTTTCTTCGATCTCCTGTTGAGTTCGTAGGTGTTCAAAATGGTTTGATCCCTATCTAGCTGAATTCCTGGGACCAGACGAAATTTAGGTCGCCTACTCCTCCACCATCTTGCTCCTCCCCCCTCCATTATTATTTTAAATACATCCCAATCATCAAAAGTTTAGAAGCGTAGTAAAAAAAGCAAAATAAACATAATCCTTTCTTAGTAGCATTATAAACATTTTGAATTTTTTTCAATTTGTTTATTTGCAAATCATTTACATACTTTTTTTTTTTTAAAGATTTTATTTATTTATTTGACAAAGAGAGACAGCGAGAGCAGGAACACAGGCAGGCGGAGTGGGAGAGGGAGAAGTAGGCCTCCCGCCAAGCAGGGAGCCCAATGCGGGGCTCAATCCCAGGACCCTGGGATCATGACCTGAGCCGAAGGCAGATGCTTAACGACTGAGCCCCCCAGGCGCCCCTCATTTACATACTTGTAATCATAACATACACACCATCTTATAGCCTGCTTTAGCCTCTTCAAATTGTATCATACGGGCTTTTCAAAGTTGTCAATCTTTATATCTTAAAGACTTGCAAGCTACTCCATGAATAATCATGTTTATTCATTTCACTGAGAATTATTTCCAAATTTTCATTGTATGAATTGCTAAATCCAAGTGCATGATTTTTTTGCGACTCCTGATCTCTCTTTAATATAACCAGTTCTTTCTAGGTAGCAACTCTAAATCAGCTATAATAAGCAAAATAAGCAAAATGAACAAGAATAAGCATGCTTCCACTACTGAGTATTTTTCCCAAAGGAATGAATGACCTTTGCGGACATCCTAAGAACATGTGGGAAAAAATCAAAACAAACCAGCACGCTAAACCATGTTATTAATAAAAATGCATCCACATCCACTATCTACGTGGAAATAGGTTTCAGATTGCTGATACCAGTAGGTGTGTTTGAATAAGACATGGGAAGTCTCTATTTTTTAAAGAATGATTAGAAGAAAATAGACTAAAAAAGCAAGCAAGAAAAAAAAGGGCTTATAATTTTTCTGGTGAAAAACTTTTTTTTAAAAAAATTTATTTATTTATTTATTTGACAGAGAGAGACACAGCAAGAGAATGAACACAAGCAGGGGGAGTGGGAGAGGGAGAAGCAGGCCTGCCACGGAGCAGGGAGACCGATGCAGGGCTCGATCCCAGGACCCCGGGATCACGACCCGAGTTGAAGGCAGACGCTTAATGCTTAACCCAGGCGCCCCTCTGGTGAAAACTTTTTACACTTGTACATAGACAGCATTCTGATTTTATCCAGCACTGTATACTGTTTTTCCTCTCTGTTCCCACTACCCCCCACCCTTACTCTGCCATAAGTCACTAACTAGTTATAACTATAAGGAGCAGCAAAACACTTAGCAATGGATAAAAACATTTCCAATGAAAAAATAGTTGTAACTGTCATGGATTTTACAGTGCTTGTTATCATAAAAGCATATTTAATACATCTTTCAGATCTAGGGTACTGATTTAATTCCTTGGTGACCAAATCATTTATTCACAAATAAGTCCTTTGATCTTCAGAAGGTTCTAGAACCCTAGAACTCCAGTCTTCCTGGGCCTTCAAGTTCCTCCAACTAACCCCAACCCGTGGCTTGTAAATTCCAGAGCAGGCCAAATACACAATCTACTAGCTATGACTCTTGCCTATGTGCAGGTCCAAAACCTAGCACAATATCTGGAACAAACTAAGTGCTCAACAAGTACCTGTTGCATCAATGAATACACTCCTATGTTTAGGCCAAAGGAAACAACCTCTTCTCAACATATACAGCTCAAATTACAAAAATTATACAATCTATAGCAACGTACTTGGAAAAAAGGATAGAAGAAAAAATAGATGGCTCAAAACAAACTTTCTAGCTTCTAACATTTTTTGGTTTATATTACAAAGGAAAATATTTACCTAGAATTATCAGCCAAATATTTCAAACTTTTTTTCTAGAAACATTAGGGAATTTTTTTTTTTTTTTAAGTTAAGGAAAGGGGGTGTTATCAATGGGCAAATTAAAGTCATTCAACTGAATTATAGTATGTATATAGTTTGACAAAATAGTCTGTCTTTATTTTCATCATAAAGTATATGAGAAGTATGATAATAAATAGACACAGGTATAAAGACTCAAAGTAGAAACAACCCAAAGATGAGTAACAGAGATCAGACCAGGAAGAATCAGAAAGGAGGATAAATGAGAGGCTATACAAGTCATTACTCCACAACAGGAATAATGTCCACTTACTGTTTTTAGTGTCCCTGTAAACTAGAGAGCAAAATCCGTCTCCAAAACTTTCTGAAAATAGAAAAGGAGTATTTGCTAGCTCATTCTTTAGACTATAATAAAGTGACAAGAAGAACAAAAACTTTTGAGGAACATGAGTTTCCAGATACTGTGGAACCTTATTATCAGAAATGTAAGGGGCACGTGACTAGCTCAGTCGGAAGAGCATGCAACTCTTGTCTGCTGGGTTGTGAGTTTGAGCCCCACGTGGGGTGTAGAGATTACTAACAAAAAAATTAACTTAAAAAAATTTGTTAAGGCCAGTTCTTCATTTTCATTGTAATTTATAGAAGCAATACGTTTTATTATAATGGAATATAATTCTAGGTCATACTTTTCAAATCTAAATTATCAAAGAGAAATTTTAATTTTAATAGAGCAACAAATTATAAAATGTCATTATTCAAAACAATAGAGGGGAGTTTGGAATGACTTAGAAGACACACTGGAAAATCTAAATCCCACATCCAAAATAATAAAATAAAAGCTTCATGGCTATATTAAAATGATTTTTAAAATATGAATGCACCAAAACACAATTTTGTATACAGTACCGGCATATTTACATATGCTATTTTGGTAGAGCCTGGCTAGATATCTAATAATCCCATTTCATCTTCCTGGATGCACATAGTAACTGCATTTGTCATACTCTCTTGGAATTCTGCTGGAGTCTTGCAACTAGTTCTGGCCAAGAAAATGTGGGCAGAAATGTATAAGCCACTTCTAGATCTGCCTATGCCATACATCCTCTTCCACTGGCTCCTCACCCACTGACCAGCTGGATGAAGACTGTCCAGGAGAATGCTCAGGAGGCTCAAGGGGATGGTGAGCCACAAGATGGAAGGAGCCCAGGCTCCTAAGTCACTTGGAATGGAGCTGCCTGACCAGAAACATCAGCAATGGACTTGATCATGAGAACAAAAGAAATCTGTTATTATGTTAAAGTATAAGATTGGTATGGTTGGTTGTTGCAGCAGCTAAAACTTCTCTAGCACAGTTATATTCAAGTCAAAATTTCACCCTAACTAGAACTGAAATAAATTGCTATCATATCACATAAGCAAACTTCTAAAACTAGTAACAACGATATGCATAAGCAGGGTGTGAAGTCTCCCATGTCTTCTTATGACATACAAGGGGGAAAGGGCTTTGATCGATTGTGCTACCTGTCACAAGGGAGGGGCAGAGGTAAGTGATGCTAGCACACTTCTTACAGATGCCATCCATAATGGCAGCCAATTCTCCAGAATAGGGACTCTGAGCAGCAGCTTGAATAGCAGGTACAGTGGCTCTGAAAGTAGCAAAGATCCAACTTTCATTGAAAATTACTCTTGGAATCCTAAATTATTTGTATTAGTTATGGACCGATATACCTAAGTCTGCCACAACAAACTACCACAAACTGGGTAGCTTAAAACAACAGACACAGTTGTGGAGTCTAGAGGTCTGAAATCAAAGTGTCCGTGAGGTTGGCTCCTTCTGAAGGCTCTAAGGGAGAAGCTGTCCCAAGCCTCTCTCCTCGCTTCTGGTGGTTACAGGTAATCCTTTGACATTCTCCGCCTTTTGGCAACACAATCTCAATCTTTGCCTCCATCTTCCTATCACCTTCTTTGTGTGTAGCTCTGTGTATCCTCTTCTCTTCTTATAAGGACACCAGTCATTGGATTTGGGGCCAACTTAAATACAGTATGACCTCATCTTAACTTACTATATTTGAAAAGGCACTAAAGTCACATTCTGAGGCTCTGCATGGACATGAATTTTGGGAGGACACCTACTACACTACTGATCTCTGATCTAATCAAGTCTAATTTTCTTTGGTTTTACAGTTCTTCAAAATTTGAGAACTAAATATTTATACTACTACCTTTGTTTAGTATTGCCATAGTGTATTCTCTATACAGTGGAGTATATTATTAAGTTTACAGTAAAACTTACTTAATCATGAAGTATCACCTAAGATCAAGCAATTCGTGTTAGCTGAGCTCTAAAAAGATTGCTAGGTACAATATGGCATTTTGACCTTTAAATGTTAAAGGCAAATGCCCAAGCAGACAAAAGTATCATATCTCTAAGCACTGGATCTGGAAATCCAAACTACTAAAGATACATGAAGCATTCCACAATTTTTGTCTGTAGTAGGGCAATAGCTTGGCTGAAGACCAGTAATTGGAACATCAGTAGACTGTGCCAGGACTAGCACTTCACTTCCCTCTATGTCGAACAAACTTCTTTCAAAGTTAAACAAACCTCATTGTTTAACTGTCTTCAAGAGAAGCTCTTCGCACTAGAAGACTTAAAAACCATGAAGGTTAACCCTGCAGACTATCAAAGTCTTACATATTTTTTTTCAACAATTTTACATACTTTTGGTACCTACTAACAACTCCAAATGAGGCTAGCATCCATCAGTTAAATAAACCAACTGGATGGTGAACTAAAATGCCAACACACGTACAAACAATGTGCACATTAGTTATAAAACACTGAACAGAACAAATTTATTGAGCATACACACTCATTTAACCAACATCCAGGGTAAAAAATATCATCAAAAACAGTATACCTGACATTCAATTAGTTATAAGATGTGCTAAGAAATGCCAATAAAATTTTTAATCACTTAAATGTATTCAAGGTCATCACTATAAATCATTCTATCTTGGACTAACAACCATATCTACGTAAAAGTAGAAAAATCATTCTCAATTTCCCTCTCTCCCTCATTATCTTCAATTCTTATCAGCTCCATCCCCCAACATATCCCAAATCCAATAGCTGTCACCTTTTGCTGACTGAACAACAAATTCTCAATTAGTTCTTTTGTTTCCATTCTCTAAGTCACTGCGGCAGCCATCCACAAACCCTGTTATGGGTTGAATTGCATTTCCCAAAAAGATACAGTCAAAGTCCTAATCCCCAGTACCTGTGAATGCAACCTGATATGGAAATAGGGTCTTTGCAGATACAATCAAGTTAAGATAAGGTCATACTGGATTAGGGTAGCTCTAATGCAATGACTAGTGTCCTTATAAGAGGAAAATCTGGACACAGTCATAGAAGGGAAAATGGGCGTGTGACAATGGAGGCAGAGACTGGAGTGACGCAGTTGCAAAGCCAAAGAACACCCAGGGTTGCCAGCAACCATCAGAAGCTAGGAAAGACAAGGAAGAATCCTCCCCTAGAGCATTCAGAGGGAGCACTTCTAGCCTCCAGAACTGCAAAATAAATTTGTCATTTTAAGTCACCCAGTCTGTGGTAATGTGTTCTAGTAGCCCTGGAAAACAGGTGTCAGCAGGGCTGCACTCCCTTCAGAGGTTCTGGGGGGGTAATTTGCTCCTCGCGTCTTCCAGCTTCTGGAGCTGTCAGTGTTCCTTGGCTTGTAGCCACATCACTCCAGTCTGTTTGTGACTTTACTGTCTTCTCTATGTGTGACTCAAATCTCCCTCTGCTCTCTCTTATAAAAAACACTTGTGATTGGATTTAGGGCCCTCCTGGATAATCCAAGCTAATTATCCCATCTCAAGATCCTTAGGGTAATCACATCAGCAAAGACCCTTTTTCCAAATAAGGTGACATTCACAAATTCCAGGGATTAGGATGTGGACATGTTTGGGAGCCATTATCACCTAACCATACGGGCATAGGAAACTCAGGAATGTGTCAGGCAAGTGAATATACCTTTGTTAGAGGCGGGGGCGGGGGGGGTGGAGAGAGGACAGGGAAAGAAATGAGGGAAGGTGAGAGGGAGAGGGAACCATGTGTTATGAAGCACTTCTCCAGTGGTACTATCATCTCTACCAGGTAAGATCGTACCTATCCTTCAACTTGCAATTCAAATGATGACTCTTATGCAAAGCCCGCCCCGATCCCCACTTCCCAGAGGCACAAGTAACCCATACCACTATATCCATATCTTTACCCTTACCTTGTCCACCTTCCCCCTCCACCTTCATGTCTTATTCATCTTTCAAGCTTCTGTAATTGTCACAGTACATGAGAAGAAGTAGGAAGAGGAAATAAAGCTAACATCAGTTACTAGTTCACTTAAGTTATCTCATTTAATAAAAAAAAGAAAGCTCTCAAAAACTGTAGGGAAAATGGTGGAGATTTCTGTCAACTTTACCATTATAGTTCAGAAAAGGCAAAAAAGGGGATTCTAGTTGGTTTCTGTAAAATGCAGAAGTCCCTTGAGTTCCCATCAATACCATCTGGTACCATATGCCTTTGCAAGATAAATCTTCAAAGACAGCACAGCAAGCAGCTCTTTTAGGAGAGTAAGGCACAGTCATGCTTTCACCAGAACCCGGCCCAATGGCCTGAGAACAGGCCAAGAGGCCCAATAACCTAGACTCTTCATCCAACCAGCACATCCGGGGGTTGTGCGCTGTTGCCTGAACAACTGCTCCTCTAGTTGCACTGGTTCTGTCCGACCTTTCACCTACAAAAAAATATACAGCCTCTGACTCCACTGTCAAATCTACAAGTGAAACTCAACCAAAACCAAAATTGTGTGTTTTCATTCATGCCGGGGGTATTGCTTTTTGATGTCTCTCATGGATTAAGAAGGAAAAAACCTTGTAATTTAGCATATAGAATAGAGTTCCCACAGTTTTAAATAAAGTCTAATGATAAATACATTAATATTACTTTAAAGACAATATTAACATTGAAGTCTAAAATGAGAATAAAGGCAGGATTGGACTGAAGTTAGGAAACCTGAATCCTAGACCTGGCTTTGCTGCTAACTAGCTCTATGACTTCAGATAAGTCATTTTACTTCTCTAGGCCTTTACCTCTCAAATGGGGACAGAAAATGGCGAAATCAGATTAGATCTCTGGTTAAGAAACTCTGTCCTCAGTGGTCTTAAGTCCCATCTTTCCACCAATCCAACTCCTAATAAAGCAGTTATCAGTTAGCAATTATGGTATTTCTTTTTTTGGGGGGGGGAGGGTTTTTTTGTTTGTTTTTTAATTTTATTTATTTATTTGACAGAGAGAGACACAGCGAGAGAGGGAACACAAGCAGGGGGAGTGGGAGAGGGAGAAGCAGGCTTCCCGCCGAGCAGGGAGCCCGATGTGGGGCTCGATCCCAGGACCAGGGTCATGACCTGAGCAGAAGGCAGACGCTTAACGACTGAGCCACCCAGTCACCCCTACAGTATTTCTTTTAAAGAAAGGTTCTGAGGGGAAAACACACACACAGGCACGCACACACACTGGATTATCTGATTACTAAGGGTCCTTCTTGGCACAAGGTCCTAGTTTTCTATGATTCACATATTAACCATTCCTCAGATATTTTTATTTCCCAGCTGTGTACACAGTAGCTCCTTCATGTGCCCTATTTTTGTTAATAATAGTGCTAGTGCCTTCAGTGTTATTATACCTTTTATTGGTACTATTTTCTTCTGTAAGAGGTCAGAGGACTGCATGAGCTGTGTCTTTTTAATGTATTAATCATTCCCGTGTACAATCTGCGAAAATCAAGCAAACTTTTTTTAAAGACAGGAAGAATGTTCCTTCCTACTCACCCAACTGTGGCATTATAATTAAGGATCATGGTTAGGAGTCAAAGTTGGAGGGGAGGGAGGTGGGGGGATGGGTTAGCTTGGTGATGAGTATTAAGAAGGGCACGTACTGCATGGAGCACTGGGTGTTATATGAAAACAATGGATCGTGGATCACCACATCAAAAACTAATGATGTATTGTATGGTGACTAACATAAAATAATAAAATTTTAAAAAAAGTTAATGTTAGAAGGAAAAACATGACATTTGCATTTTTACAACCTTTCCAATGCTTGCTCTGTGTATGTCTTCATAAATACTCAACTTTGGACAGAAAAAGTTAATCATAGTAGAGCTATTTTGAGCTTCTCTCAAATTAATGATTTGGAGACCTTTAAAAAGTTACATGGTTATGACTTAATTTGCACTGATACCACCTAGGCCTTGTCTCCCTAAAGGTAATCCACTCAGGGAGAAAAGAAAGGAAGGAAGGAAAATTTAATTATTTTTTGTTTGCTGCAACAAAGTTTTGTGTAAAAATGGAAAGGCAGTGGTTTCTAGCTTTCACAGAAGATATATATTCTTAAAAATTCAAATTTATATTCCAGTCCTACTAAATTTCAATTCATATTAAATGGAGTTTTATATGATCTGCATGAACATCTCCATATGTGGCAGTGGGTATACAAGACAACAGGTTCCAAATCTCAAAAACCTTACAGTCTAGTAAGAGAACCAGGCTAGTACAGTACACTTTGATAGAGACCATGACAGAAAAAGTACAGTGTACTGGGGGATCACATGAGGTACTGATTCCAAACAAAGGTGATTATTTAAAACAAGTACTCGGCATTAGAGAACTAGTAACAAGTTTGCATATAATTAGTATGATAATTACATGATTACATGCATGGATGGAATCCAAAGAATGGGCTCATCATATCAGACTTTTAACTTCTCAAATTTATATCTCCAGCCCAGTCTTCTTGCCTTTAACTCCAGTTTCCTTTGTCCAGCTGTCTATTCCATATTTCCACCTGAATGTCTCCTCCTACTTTTCCAAGACTAATCCATCTTCAGAAAAGGCAATTCCATCCATTGAGTATCTCAAGTAAAAACTCATGGTGTATTCCTGTAGTCCTGTCTCTTACACACCCCAGATCCAATCCAAGCTCCACCCCTGCCCTATCTTTAAAATATATCCAGAACTCAACTGTGTTATCAACCTTATTTCCATCTACACTACATGTATTACCCTCATCTCTTCCAAGGATTTCTGCCTTAGCCTGCTAGCTGGTCTTCCTGCTTCTGTCCTTGCCTCACACTAGTCTACTGTCAACATTGCACCCGAAATGATACTTCTCTGCTCAAAAGCCTTCAATGACACAAACTCGAAGTAAAAGCCCAAGTCTGCAATAGCCTAGCAAGTTCTATTGACCTGGTCCTCTACTAACCCTCTGACCTACTATTCCCTCCCACTCATCCTGGCCATGTCCCCCCAGTCACACAGGCCTCCTTGTCTCAAGGCATTTGAACCCCCAAATATTATCTCTGGTTATTTCTGTTCAGTCTTCCTCCCTCTACTCTAAATCACTAACTTCTCAGACTAACCACCTAAAAACTTCTATATTAATTCTGGGTTTTCACATTTGTAATTTAGAGCCTTTCATATTAACAATTATAAGCAGTTTCAAATGGCATTTATTCTTAGCTTGGCTTTTAACACTAACAAAATTAATTCACTAATTACCAATGAGTAAAAATTAAAAATTACATCGCTTAGTAGAATAAATTTACACATTATGTTTCATCAGCTAGATAAAACCTGATGGCTATTAAATAGACAAAAAAGTCCCAAGTCAATAGAATAGCAAGGGAACACACATACACACAAAATAAACAAAAATCTGAAAAAGAATTAACTTGTTTTCAGAAAAAGCATGGATTTCTTAAAATTACACCAAAAGTATGGGTCACTATTATAACTAGATATTTTCAAAGCTCTCTCAAGCCTGGTCAAATCCTTTTTATGGAAAACTTACTAAGAATTATTTCAACTTTTTTGTTTAACAGAATAGTTTTTAATCTAAGAAGACTGCAGACAGGAATCTGGAATTTGAGGGGAGAGGAGTTTTACAGGTTTGTTATATTTGTTGTGATGGAATTCAGCCTATATAATTCTAATAAAACACTTATTCTCTTAAAGTCTGTATTTAAATCAGAAAACCAATTCTTATTCATCTTTCAAGGCCCTGCTTAAGTACATCACATTTGTGCTTTTTTTGCCTATCAGATTAATTTCTCTATCATCTGTCTTCCCATAACACTCTACATATACTTCATACTTAAAGCATTATTTCATATAATGTTAAAATTATTAACTTTTCTATCTTCTGTTAGTTCAGGAGCAAGAATCATGACATTCACCTTTATACTCTTACAGGGCCTAGACCAATGACAAACACACAGTAGACACTCAATAAAAGTCTAAACAAATTGAAATAACTGGAGATAATAAACTACTTCCAATGATGAGAAAAAAATCAATTTATATATGGTATTTTCTAACAATAAACTGGATATAAAAGAAAGAGGAAGAACATTTAGCTGATGGACTATACAAAACTTGTCCCTCATACACACAAAATGTAAAATTTAAAATTTTGTATTTTTAGGAGCAAAGAAAGACTAATTACTAGCTATGGATACAAAATTATATACTACAGTGATCAAAGACAATCAACAATCAAGTATAAACCTAAGAGACTACAAATAATGACAAAATCCAGCCATTTTTTTATGCCAAATCCAAAAAAACTTTCCATTTCCACATTTGTCATTGTTAATGGTGACAAACTCTGTTAGAGCAGCATTATTAACTTTTTAGCCATTTGACTGCTTTTTTTACCCCAAGTTTAAAAGAATAAATGTTTCATCCATTTGGCTCTTGTTTATCAGCCTCTGCTTATTTGCATCTTCAGTTTTACTTCAGGCATTCAGTTTGTAGGTTAAACTGGAAGGGAAAACCATCTCCAGTCCCGACATAGGGCAAAACACTGCTCACCCCTGAAAGTGAGTGCACGCTGGAGCCATGCTAGTGTGTAATCACACAATGGACTCTCTTCACCACACTGGACTCACCCACTCCATTATTCCCAAGCAGCAGAAGCAGAACTCCAGAATACACCACTGAAGCAATTATTTCTAAATTCTCACCTCAGAATAATCCACCATATACAAATGTCTTAGCTCTAGTTTTGTTTGCAAACTATGTGAGTACAACAATGGTATCTTCTTATTTAGGTTTCTACCCCAGAAATCATAAGCCATCAAAGAACTGCTCAGTACATACAATTGAAATTTACTTAAAATTTTAGCCTAGTCCCTTAATTTGATGTCCTTGAGTTTTAGAGTAAATACAATTGATGGAAAATATAACTTCCTAGACAAACTAAGATGGATTATGATGAATAAAGACTCATCACTACCTCATATTTTGCCAATAATGTTATATTGGCATTTATTTGTTGGCCAAAGATGTGAGAGTTTCCTCTTCATATGATAAAAAAGAAAATTATTTTGTGGTTGCATACAATAATCCCTAAAGATTATTAACTTGAAAATAGAAAATCTAATATATTCATGTTATGATAAACCAGTAGATTTCATTATGAAAAGGAACAAGGGCAACTTCTTTCATGAAAAGGATTTGAAACTAAAGCTACTTTTGGATAAATAATATACTGATTTAAATTAATTCCTGATGAACTGAGCATTCACCTCGGGTTTTTATTTCTTGGCATTTCCCCAAACAGCTTCTGACTCTCTTTATCTTATCCCCTTCAGACAACACTTTAGCTCATATAATCCCAAACAAATTTATAGGGAAAATAAAACTATACTTAAGAGCTTTAGAATTAAAGAATATAATCTCACACTAAGATCCGAGGGCAAAGTTCCGTTTGGATAAATAGGAAATTATGGATTTGAAAACAGATGTTAAACTCATCCTCAAAGATATATAATTTCAACATTGCAAACAACATTTAGATAGTCCAGCTACATAGAGAATTAGTGTATACATAATACACAACAAAATTCTTATTTATCATCTTTTTATTTCCCTACAAAATGTTTGCCTCAGAAGTATTAATCTTTCAAAAGAAAGGAGTTGTCTCAAAATCTCGGGACCATTACAAATAACAACAACAAAGAATCAACTAACCAAATACAAGCTACTCTCAAAGTATAATATACTTGCTCACCAGTCCTACTGCTATGACCATTTTATGCCTTATGCCTAAAAATGGGGAAAGCAGGAGAAAGGAAAAAAAAGTATAAATATTAAATAAAGGAAGGAATAACATACAAGATTTCCTTTCCTTCTGAGTCTATCAATAAACTCATTTTGGAATTACTGTAAGAAATCAGTCTAGAAAGAAAAAATAGAAATCACTGATTTTCCTGACTGACTTACCTAGATTTTATCTACCAATCCTTCATTTTTCTATATATGCATAAACACACCCAATGATGACTTCAAAGGTATAAGATAATTTTGTGTTCAAGAAAAAGACATGACTTCTGAGGGTAAAGACTGCATATAAACTCCTGAGCTTGAGTTTTTGTTTTGTTTTCTCTAAAGATAGATGAAGAAAAGCAGATGGGCAGGTAGAAAAAACAGTTTGTTTGCAATTTAGGATACTATAAACTAAGAGAAACAGGACAAACAGAACACCCATTATTTGTATTAAAAGAAGATTTTAACTCATTTAAAACTATTTGCAGAGGAGATTGAATTAGATAAAATATTTTGAAATACTTTATTTCTGATGATTTGAAACCTTTTAAGGCAATTTTGGCTATCCATATGGATGACGAAAAAAAAAAAAGAATCTTGACCTCTACCTCATACTATAAGTAGATATTAGCATAGGAGAGTATCTATATTACCTTAACAAACACAAAGATTTCTTTTTTTTTTATAAAGATTTTATTTATTTTTCGACAGAGAGAGAGAGACAGCGAGAGAGGGAACACAAACAGGGGGAGCAGGAGAGGAAGAAGCAGGCTTTCCACTGAGCAGTGAGGCCGACTCAGGGCTCAATCCCAGGACCCTGGGATCATGACCCGAGCCGAAGGCAGACGCTTAACGACTGAGCCACCCAGGCGCCCCAAGACAAAGATTTCTTAAATAGGACACAAAAAGGAATGATCATAAGGAAAAAGTGGACATGTTGGAATACCTTAAAACTAAGAATGTCTGCCATCAAAAGACACCAATAAGAGAGTGAAAAAAGCAAGCCACAGAATGGAAAAACGGTATCAGCAACATATATAACTAGCTAAGTAAGAACTCATATTCAGAATATATAAAAAGAAAGAACCTTTACAAATTACTAAAAAAAAATGTTTTAAAGAGACAACCCAGTAAAAAACTGGGCCTCCCTCCCAGCTTTCTCTCTCTCACACACATTTATTTACAGAGTCAGTGAACATACGCTGCAAGGTGCTCAACCTTAGTTACTGGGAAATGCAAATTAGAATCACAAAGAGGTCACACTGTACACCAAGCAGAAAGGCTCAATTTAAGACCAACAGTACCAACTATTAGCAAAGATGTGTACAAACTCTTATACACTGCTGATAGAAATATAAACTGGTACAAACCTCTTTGGAACTGTTAGCATGATCCACTAAAGTTAAAACGTGAATATTCTATGACTCATCCATCCCATTCCTACAGATTTACCCAACAAAAATACATATGTAATTACACTAAGAGATGTACAGGATTTTTCACAACCACCTTAGTTGTAATTAGAAAAAGAAAAATGGAAACAATACAACTGTCCATAAACAGCAGAATGAATAAACTGTGGTACAATTATACATTGTGATACCCCACAGCAATGAAAATGAATTATCATTACATGCAAAAGCATGGATGAATTTTACAAACAACTTTAAGCAGAAGCTAAACACAAAAGAGTACATATGATATAGTTCCATTTATATACAGGTCAAAACAGGCAAAATTAATTGATAATGTCAGAAATCAGGAGAGTGGTGGGGCGCCTGGGTGGCTCAGTCAGTTGAGTGTCCTACTCTTGATTTCAGCTCAGGTCATGATTTCAAATTTGTGGGATTGAGCCTCAAGTCCGGCTCCACGCTCAGCGTGGAGTCTGCTTGAGATTCTCTCCCTCTGCCTCTGTTCCTCCCCGCATCTAAAATAAATAAATAAGGGGCGCCTGGGTGGCTCAGTCGTTAAGCATCTGCCTTCAGCTCGGGACATCAAGCCCCGCATCGGGCTCCCTGCTCGTCAGAAGCCTGCTTCTCCCTCTCCCACTCCCCCTGCTTGTGTTCCCTCTCTCGCTGTGTCTCTGTCAAATAAATAAAATCTTTTTTAAATAAATAAATAAATAAAATCTAAAAAAAAAAAGGCAATCAGGAGAGTAGTTATTTTAGAGGAGTGGGGTAGAGGTAATAACTAGTAACTAGGGGGCCCAAGGGAATTTGGGATGTTGGTAATACTCTATTTCTTGAGCTCAGAGGTAGTCACTTGGTGATTAAGACTTGTGCAGCTTTCTGAATGTATATTTCAATAAAAGACTTAATTTCTTTAAAAATAAAAGCAATTTGACTTAGAAAGCTAATGATAAGCAAATATTTAAATTAAAATTTCTAGCGTATACCAAGTGTTAACACCAACATGAACCCTTAATATATCCAGAGAGCACACTCTTCCAGCACTAAACATCTTGAGATTATTTTTAAATCTGACTTCATTTAAGAGAGACTTTTAAGGCATAAAATAAAAACAAAAACAGAAGTGATTAAGGCATAGGCAGTATGCATTCTCGATTTTCCAGTCTACTCAGCAAATTCATCTTCTGCCACTCACCATATACCCAATCCTCACTGGGCTTCTCTCCACATTAATACTTTCTACCCTGCCCTGTCTTCGTTCCTGCTATTCTGCCTGCCTGAAATGACTTTCCTGAACTCCTATGTCAATTCAATTTTTCATTTGAACTTTATCAATCTGAACTCCTCCACCGAAAAGGCATAGTTAGGAGGTTTCTACTTAGTTTATACTCCTTTCACAACTTCAAACGTTGTCATTTGTCTGTCCAACTAAGTTCCAAGTGATTACTGAGGGCACAGTCTCATTCATTGATACATTCGCAATGCTTGGCACAGTAGAAAGATGGATGAAAATATGCATGTGTACGTTAAAAAAAAGTTACAGAATGAGACCAAATTACTTTTAACTCAACCAGTATTTAAGTGCTTATTTTAGCTAAGATATTTAGCCCTAATTAGGAGATTAGAAATAAGATTACTTTAATTCAGCTGCATTTTGTAGTGCGCGTCTTGCTACCTCTCTCTACCTATCGCATATAGCTGTATGATGTTCTACAGTCACGTACACTGTACCTGCAATGCTTAAAACAGTTTCAATCATCAATATTCATAAAGTCATATTCTATTCAGGAGAGGGTGAATCCCCACTTGTTCGGGTTCCACTGTGCTCTTTCCCCTCCAGGGAATTTAATCGGTTCCCTTCCCCAGTGTCCCCCCTCTGGGAGACTTGGGGTCTGTTCTCATTTGCCTCCTGGGTTGGCTCTGCTGTTGTCCTGCTGTTCAGATTCAGCTCCTCAGTTCCAAAAGACCTGCTACTCTCCCCTCTCCCTGGGCACGCAGTCTGTCCCTTCCCTAATCAGCGCTGAGTTTACCCTTCTTTTCTCTGGCCTTTCTTCCCATCGACAACTGGAAGAAAGAGTAGCTCACTTCCCCTCTGCTCCTTCCCTCAACCTTTCTTTGCCTCTGGGTGCTCGCACACACGTTGGCCCAAGGAAGGAAGGTAGTCAGGGGAATGAGGGAAACAGAAGGTGAAAAGGAAATGAGGTAAAAGAAGATGGGGAGAGGGGAAAGAGAGGAAGTAAAAATATAAATGGCGCGGACATACAGCAAAACAGCACAAAGGTTAACGGTGTTCCTAGAGACTAGGAATGACAGCGTCAGTGTACATGAATGTGAATATGGACCTGAAAGGTAAATATAAACAATGGAATGTGGAAAAGACAAGAAATAGGTGAGAAAATGTATTGAGATGGTGAAGAGACAGAAGGTAAATTCCCAAGACTTGGTAAGAGAAAAGGGAAACTATGGACATAAAAACAAATGGGATGTCCGCACAGCTCAGCGGTGACGTGCGTGGGCTGTGAGGTCAAGCTGTCGAAGTCCAAACCCCAGCTCTGTCCTTTAGGAGCTGTGCAAACTTTGGACAAGTTCCCTAACAACCCCTTAGCGGTAGATTTTTGTTGTTGTTCTGCTTTGTTTTAATGTTTTTGCCAGTGCTGTATCCATAGCACCTAGAACAATGCCTAACACACAGTATAAATTCAAAACACAGTTACTGAATTAATGAATGAATACCCTTAACCTCTCTGAGAATTTCCATAGCCATAAAATGAAGATTATATCAAACCAAATGGTTGTGAGGCTAAGACAAATGGAAAGCATTTAGAACAATGTCAGGCATCACAGAAAGCATTCAATAAAGTGAGCTTTTTACTAGACATCAAGCTATTATAACTAGAGAAATCTGAGCACACCTGCAGAGAAGTACTCCCCCCCACAGTCAGCTATGAGCAAAATTAGCAATAACATAATTTTTAAATAATTTATTTTACAAGGTACAGTGCTGACAATTTTTAAAATCTGGGTGTAAAACTTACATAAATATTTCAAAATTTACTAAGCTCTTCAGTTTAGGAAATATGATCATCAATGGCACCAACTGTAATACTTTCTTTTACTAATTGTTTTAGAAAAATGAAAACGAAAACACAATCCTCTAGGCTCATTCAGCACTGTACAACAGCCTGCACAGGGTCAACCGACTCCAGAGACCTGGATCCCATGTTTAAGATAAACATGGGCAGGGCGCCTGGGTGGCTCAGTTGGTTAAGCGACTGCCTTCGGCTCAGGTCATGATCCCGGAGTCCTGGGATCAAGTCCCACATCGGGCTCCCAGCTCAGCAGGGAGCCTGCTTCTCCCTCAGACCCTCTCCCCTCTCATGCTGTTTCTCTCTCTCTCTCTCAAATAAATAAATAAATAAAATCTTAAAAAAAAAAAAAAGATAAACATGGGCATACTCACCCCAGTAGCTGATCCCAAATACTAAATTATCTGAGTCCTTTATAATTACTTTTTGACATGTTGTCTCACTTGTAGCACCAATTAATTTTGGTAGTGAAACTGTACATTACATAAAAACAGTTTGTGCTTGATGCTTCTCTTTAACTCCAAACCACACCTACCATGTAAAAAAAAAAAAAAAAAAAAAGTCACCTTGGCAAACCCACAGTTAAGAATTAATTGTTCTGGATAATTATATTAGAAATTAGCTTTAATTCAACTCTCAACTTAATGTGCACAAATACCAAGGGAAATTTCCAGTTAAGTGAAAGTAGACAATAAAAAGACTTCATAAAATAAACTTCAGCTGAATTTCTCTCTGTTGGTACATCTACCACCAGCAGTAACAAGAGATCCTTACTCCTAAGGATTGAGGTTATGAGTGTTTACAAAAACTCACTAAGTCAGGCAAAGAATGCAGCTAGCCTGAGAAGCCCGAGAAGCCCATTCAGCACCCAAAACCTCCAAGGCACTCTGGAAAAAAAGGCCCTAGCTCAATAAGTTATTATTAGGATCACTAGCAGTTAAGACAAACTCTCAACGCAATAAAACAAATAATTAGAACCAAGCCAAGTATCAAAACTGAGAGTCATTCCCCTCTTTTTTATATGACTCCCTGAAGGAATGCCTCATTCTTTAACTACCCTCACTTTGCCTCCCCCATGGGAGAGATTTTAACTGCATATAATGAAAGATATTAAGGGTGAGAGTCTGCACTATGTGTGATCAACCTTAGAAGCAAAAAAAAAAAGAAAAAGTTGAGACCATCACTGTACAGTTATCTAATATTAATACTGTTAGAGCAAGTTTTAAAACATGAAGACTGCACTTGCTAAAAATAATCCAACCACAAAAATATAGAGCTGACCCAAATAAATTACACTGATGCAACACAAAGTCTAAAGCATTCATTTATTTGCTCTGATTATGGTGGCAAAAGGTACAATAAGATATGTCAAAATTCCACAATGTATGCTAAATAAACCATCACAGATTATAACCGGTGGAATAAAATAGGGACTCAAATTAATCACGGTCTATCTATAAGTTGAAGAGTGGTAATAAGAGGAGGTGACAAGCATTACAGTTAATTAGCCACTTGGCTTGTTCCCTCATTTCCTTCAAGTCTCCTCAAACCGCAGTAAGGCCGGCCCTAACCACCCCATTTATAATACCCGAACCTGCCTCCTCCCAGTGTGCTGGCACCCCCTTTCCCTGCCCCACTTTTTCTTTTTTTCCATAGCACCTATCACTGAATATATTATGTAATCTATTTCTTTCTGTATTATGCTTATCTTTTCTCTCCACTAGAATATAAACTTCATGGGACACAGATTTTTGTTTTATTCCTGGCTGGATTCTGAGAACCTATTCAGTGCTTCCACATAGTGGCCTCAATAAAAAGTTACATAGTGAATGGCTGGGTAATATTTAACATCCATTTTACTATGATAACAGTGTTTTCGTTACAAAAGAATATGCTTAAACAAACAGGCTGGAAAGTAAGAATTTTATTTATCAGGTTTTTTTACTTTAAGTATCTGAGGATTTAACTGAAACAAATGAGTAAAGATCAAAGCTAACTACTGTTCAATAAGATCAAATATCTGTATCTCACTTGGTCAACATTCATAGATCGCTTGCCTATGTACAGAATTCTAAGAAAGGACGATTTAGGCTTGAATTGCAAAAGGAACAGAAAATAGCATCTCTCTTCCTGAGCAATTAACAATCCAGATGACAATATGCAATCCAAAAACAAAACAGTCATCAACAGTTTTCGGAGACAACTGCAAATTCTTAACAAGTTCATTTCTATCTTCCAGCAGATGGCTGACCAAAACTGTGCTCTGTTGATGTTTTTAACAAATTTTCACAATGAATAATCATGTTCAAATGCTTTCTCTTTGCCTATGGATAGAGTCCCTGGCACATTCTATGCAAAGGCACCTGATGGTGCTCCAGGAAAAGAGCTGTACTTTTTCTGTTCTGATAACCTTCAACTCTTCCCTATTTCAAACGTTCAAATACTTCCATCTATAAAGTTCAGCCAAGTTCATACACTATCTGGCAAAACAACAAAATACAAAGAGACCTGGGACCTTGGCAGGGAAAGGGATGAAGGTTAAAGCTGTGTTTGAACGATTCCTTCCTTTCTCTACTAGGTTCAAAGTCTTTCTTTTAACTATTAATTCATTGTGGAAGCAATATAGCACTGTGGTTCAAAGATGTAAATTCTGGTGCCAGACAGCCTAGGTTTGAGTCCTAACTCTGTCGCTCACTTCCTCTGTTGACCTGTGTCTTAGTGCTCTCCCTGCAAAACGGTCAAAAGCACAGTACCTTCCTCACTAGTTTGTGGCAAGGGCAAGGAAGCCGGTATACCTGTAAAGTGTGGGGAGTATTAGAGCCTCTGAACACTACCTCTAAGTCTCACAAACTTGGAACTGACTTTTAACAATGTACTTCAACAAAGTCCACTATGATCAACAATTTTAGGTTTGTCCAGAAAGTTATCACAAGATATAACCTGCTTTATAAATTGCGGGTTCACACAGGAAACAAATAAGAAGAATGTTCATTCCATGGATGGGAAGCTCAGTAACCTTTCAAAGAATGACAAGTTTCAGGTTGTACAAGAAATTAACGTACCTCCAGTAAAAGATGACACAGAATAACTGTATCTCCAGAACATAATTTTAATTGCTATGCATAGGACATTTGAGAGCAGTAACAGACGGGAAGTAGAGAAAGCTGCACAGCAGGCAATTACGGCAATACTCCAGGCAATGGGGCGGTAAGGGTTTAAGGGGAACTTGCAAAGGGAGAGGTCGACAGGCCATTCTAACAGTCTGAGTGAGGAGGAGCAACAGGATAATGGCGGCAGAAAGGGATTCTATAGTTTCTAGAGGATGGGATGGAAGATGAACTTACATTTATTTCAGGTGATGACGGTTCCTTAAAAGCAGAGGTTCCTTTAAAAGCAGAAGTTAGCAAACTACCGCCCAAGGGCCAAGTCCAGCCTGTGGCTTGTTTTTCTATGGTCGGTGAGCTAAGAATGGTTCTTAAATTTTTAAAGTAGACTTTTAAAGGGTTGTAAAAGCAAAACAAATAAAAATAAGAATATGCAATAGATCTATGTGACCTGCAAAGCCTAAAATATTTCCTCTTCAGCCCTAGACAGAAAAAGTTTGCCAACCTCTGCCTGAAAGTAATATAAAGGCAGATTCCGAAATCAGCTGGAACCCGTGGATAATGAACAGGTTTGGGGGCTGCATAGTGTAAGGTCCATGATTTCCACTTTCTCTACTCTGTTCTCAAGAGAAGCGTTTTGTTCTCTACTCCATCTGCTTAATCCTTAATGTGGTTATGTTAGTAAAACTACTGATACTCATTACGACCTAATCCTCCCCTGCACTGCAAGCCTAGGCCTACAGAGTCCCCTTTGAATATTTAAATAACAAGAGCCAGTTTTGAGGATTTCAGTCTTTGTCATCAACAATAAATCTACAAATAAAATCTAAGTGATTTGTGTAAAAAAAAAAAT
Organism: Halichoerus grypus; assembly: GCF_964656455.1. Taxonomy (NCBI): domain Eukaryota; kingdom Metazoa; phylum Chordata; class Mammalia; order Carnivora; family Phocidae; genus Halichoerus; species Halichoerus grypus. Next base: position 13,583,799 of record NC_135724.1, read on the forward strand.
AGTACTTTAAATTGTTAATTGTGTGCTTGTGTATTTATGACATTTCTTCTTAAGTTTTAAAAGGCTGATCAGTCTTACAGAGAGCCACTTATCCCCAAGATAAAAATGCTGATTTAACATTTAACAAAACCTACCTTTCAGGAAAGCAAATTAGTTAGTTACGGCAAAGGTGACTATGCATGTGGATAGCAACAACAGAGACTCATCCATATCAGGAAACCAAACTTGTAAAACTTAGGTCTGATGCAGGACTGGACACAATGGAAACTAAGACCCAACAGCAGGCCAAGCGACCCCTCAGTTGGAGAAACATCCAAACAGTAGGCCAATGGACCCCGGTTTGAGAAACATTCAACTAGTCCAAACCAGAGCAGGTAGAGCAGGGAACTGCCAACATGGTATGATAGTTAAGAGTACAGACTTTGGAGTTAGAGCTCTATCTGAACGCTGGGCTTATCTCTTCCTGTGTGAACTTGGGTAAATTACTAAGCCAAACCTTAGTTTATTCAACTGTAAAATAGGTAAACTGCCATATATAGATACTACAGAAATATCTATAGTATCTGGCATGTGCCTGATACCTAGCAAGCACTCACAACCCTATTCATTATCTAGCTACTCTAGCACCATACATCTTTCTTGAAGACTGTCCTCTTTAATTTTTTTCGTTCTGATCTATCATCAATTAACAAATGGAAGGGTGATAAAATAAATGGATTAGGAAAAAAAAATTTTTTTTCAGAGAGAGAAAGAGAGTGTGAGCTGGGGGAGGGGGGTGCTGGTGGGTGGGGGCAGAGAGAGAGGGTAAGTGAGAATCCCAAGCAGGCTCCACGCTCAGCATGGAGCCTGAGGTAGGGCTTGATCCTATGATCCTGAGATCATGACCCCAGTAGAAATCAAGAGTTGCACGCTTAACTGACTGAGACACCCGGGTACCCCAGGAAAAATTTTTTTAATGCAAAATGTATAAAGTTAGAAAAGGTTGAAATGGAGGAACAGAAGAGAAATACTGGGTACTAAAGGTAGGAATGCAATCACTGTTAACTAACGTTATAATGTACATAAAGCTCCATGTTCAGTAAGTCCAGATTACAGTTGTGGTTATAGGAGAATAGCAAGCTATAGCAGTCTGGAAAAAGGACCAGTCAGTATTAGGAATGTAGGAATGAATGGCCAAGGCTAAAGAGTAGGTAGATCAAGTTTCATATCACCAGGTGAATCTGGCAGTTGGAACAAGATGGTTCCTACAGGTAGGCAAGCTGACATGAGAGTGAAACAGCAGTAGGTGATAAAGATTCAGCTTTGAAGACTTATCCATAACAGTTAGGAAGAACTGAGTGGAAAAGGTAGAACCTCAGTCTCCAAGCAACTGAAGTACTAGGCTGGAAACCAGAGAAGGGACTGTAATGTGGCAGAAAGGGAAAGGAGAGGGGAGGAGGGAAGAATGGAAGGAGGGAGGGAGGGAGTTAGATGAAAGTCTGAAGGGGAGAAAAAAGAGCTCAAAAAACAAAGCTAGAGCTTAATTACCAGGAAGAGGTAAAAGGACATGGCTGGGACCCAGTAGCCATGTTGGCTTGATCTGGGACAGGTTTAGTCCCAAAATACCACGTGGACTGAAACTCCTGGGAGGCTTTGGTGGGGAGAAGGACTGTTACACAGATTCAGCCACAGATCAGCAAGGTCATGGCACAGGGAGTCATATTGATAAATAAGAGTTTCTCCTTCTCTTCAGAGCCAAGTTTCTTTGAAGGGCACCTACCTCTACCCTCTACCTCCCACATACTGGCCCCCACTGTCCGTAACAGTCTCACTCTTGAACCACTCTCCCCAGCCCATCCCAACTTCTGTAACATTCCCCTTCTCCAGTTTTCTACTTCTCAAAATTCTTCTCAATCTTCTTTATGGAATTCCTCTTACAGATGCTCTGATCATCAGGTTCATTAAATATGGGCGGTTTCTATAAATGTGAGTGGTTTCCAGCTCTGAATTCTAGGTTCCTCACTTGTATTCACTTCCATGACATCATTCTTAACTCCAACATCACAAGGTCAGCCCAATCCCTCTCCTAACTACATACTAGTACCAAACTGGCTGCTGAACCTCTCTACTAGGAAGACCTACAAGCACATGAAATCCAAATCCAAATTAAACTCATCATCTCATCTCCTAAAAGCTGTTCTTCCTCGTATATTTTTTCTCTGGCTTCCCCATTTGTTACTCAAACCTTAAGCCTGCTAGTTAATCTGGACACACTGGGTTTTTTTTCCTCCATATCAAATTTATCATTAGCCAAATCTCCATTCTAAATCTCTCTAATCCATTCTTCCCTCCCTCCACTCCTCCTACAACTGCTTCAGTTCAGGCCCTCATTTTGTCTTTCCTAGATGACAACTGCAATCCATTTGTACTTAATCCAGTTTACTTTATCCCTCCACTCTGCTAATGTCATCAATTATTCTCCTGTCTAATATCCTTTAATGATTGCCCCACAGCCTTTAGATGACAGTAACAATAATTACATTAACAACATCTGGAACTAGCATTTATTGAGCACACACTCTCAAGTGTTGACCGAATTTAATCATCACAACACTTCTATGAGGTAGGTACAATTATTAGCTCCGATTTGCTGATGAGGCACCAGAGACCAAAAGAGCTGTCCCCAGGTCACAGAGCAGGTTAGGAGAAGGAAAAGCCAGATCCAATCTAGAGCCATGCTCTTACCCACTGGACAGTAGTGCCTCACCTAAACTAGCAAGAACAGAGCAAAGGAAGTTCTTCAGGACCCTACACTGCTGACCTTTGCAGGCCATCTTTCTGCAAGTTCAAGGTTAACTTTCCATCCCTCTAGGCACACTAGAACCACCTGCAGTACCTCAAACACACCTATATGCTTGCATGTGTCACTGATGTCTCTTTCTCTGCTTGGAATGTTCTTCCTTACCTTCTTCACCAGGTTTACTGCCCTTCTCATCTTACAAAGCTCGGCAGAGACATCTGCATGGGAATGCTCTCCAGGGCTTGTCTCACTCATCTCCTCATCCACAGTACTTAGTGAATGAAGGTGATTTGTTATCAACACTCTAGAGCAAGCAGATGTTACGTTACAGAGGAAAAATCTTCAAATGCACCTACTTCCCTCTATGTACTCATTGCTGTTAAAGTATCTTCAAAGTATCTGAAAGCCATATTTCTTAGTACATAAAATCCCTCTATGTTATTAAATCATTTTTCAGAACCGATTTTTCTATGCAAATAACTAGGTGATTGGCAGGTCATGACAAGTATCCCTCTGCCATCTACATTCACTGGGTAAAACTTACGCAGATTTTCTAACCCAACTATGCTCTCATTTCTATTCCACAAATAAATTTTATTCTTAATTGCAAGAGCATTTCTTTGTGTGGCACAAAACATCAAATATAGGGGGAAACCCACACTTTGAAAAGAGAGATAAGGAAAAAAAGGGAAATTTAAAAAGAAAACCCTTATTAGGGCTGTTACCAAAAAACAAACTCAGAGCTTGACAGTAAAAGAAGACTTTTTCAACTTGTTTATCAATGGGTTGCTCCTTTGCATTAAATATGGGGAAGCCAGTATTTAGAGAAGTCATTAGAATACGTCCATAAAAAGACAAGAGGTAGGTTGGAAGAAAGTGAGAAGAGAACAAATGCAATCAGTCAGAAAAGTGTAGCAAAATCAGAATTTATTTTCCCAAGTAAAAAAGTGATGGTGCCACTTGAAAAAATTTTGTAAAGTCATTTATACTCAAAGGACACCAGCAAAAACGTAAGCTGTTTCATATCAGTGTCTGTGGAGCACAAATGGGATAATAAACACAGTTCTACTCCGACACTGAAAAATAATCATTAAATAGTCAATAAATTATGCCTGAGAAAATATTTCTTTTCTAAACTGCCTTCAGGCTCCAGCTCTTTGAAAGATGGGAAACTCTCCAAGTCTATGCCCCTTGAGTTTAGTTTCCTATTTCTGTAGCACTCATTTGAAGTAAGGCTGCAGCATGGAAAGACAGGTTTCATTTAATCACTCTGATTAGAAAAACGTGTCCTAAGTTTGTAATAAAATCTCCCTGGCTATAGGAATCCAAGAGGATTATACTCAGACTGAAAAAAAAAAAAGTTATTTTTATGATTTCTTTATTCAGAAAAAGAGAAAATGTCTCAATCCAGAAAAAGTAGTATGCTCATTAATGTGCAGGGGAGTAACTTTTTTAAAAGATATTGATCCAAGTCACCTAAGATTTAACTTCCCTCAAGGCCACCTACTTAACCACTTGGACTCTTAACCCTTAAATGACAATATCTGCAATTATTAATCAGCCATTTAAATAATAAGCATCATATTCTAAAAAGACAAAAAGGCTTAACTAGTCCCTTCAGACATTCCCTATTTTCCTATTATAAATCCAGCCAAAAGTTCCAATGATATGAGCTATATATACTATCTTGCTTTCCTAACAGAATTTCATAATGCTCTGCAAATTTAGAATATTCTTGTGAAGACCATGAAAATAACACAGCAAGAACATTCAATGAGGTACCAAAAGAACATCATGTTGCTGGCTAGAAAACTGAATTTCCCTTTAAAACTCAGTCAAGAGCAAAGCATACCTACATATGTAGAACCAAGAAGAGCCAAGTAAAGGGGTGCCTGGCTGGCTCAGTTGGTAGAGCACGTGACTCTTGATCTAGGGTTGTAAGTTCAAGCCCTATGTTGCGTGCAGAGCTTACTTAAAAAACAACAACAAAAACAACTCTGGAAGAAGAGCCAAGCAAAACCACAAGAGAAACATAGCAGGAAACTCTTCATTTTGCATTGATAGCAACTATTAATACTTTTATATTTTAAAAATTATATTAAAGCAAACATCATAGTGTAGAATGGAGATTTTACGTAACATTTCAAGAGAAAACTCATGACTTTACGGCAATGTCAGGCTTTGTAGCAAGCCTGCCTCAGCTTCTGTTCCCACTCTGCAAGTGCATGAGCAGGTCTAATTACGGACTTTTTACTTGAAAGTAAAAAGTATGTATCTGAACAAAGTTTGTTTTCAAGCAAATCCAATCATTCCACAAAACTCAAAAGAACTACAAATCAACCAATAATTTTTAGGCACTTACCAGGGCAACAATCAAAGCATGCCTGTCTCCGCTTGTCTGGGGAACAGCTAAAAAGAGGCTCTTAGAGCTCCAGGCTCTCCAGTCCAAAGGCTCTCCAGTCCAAAGGCCTCCAGTCCAGGCCAGATCCTCATCTCAGCACCAGGAAAACAAAGCCAGTCTCCCTCGCTGCAAAATCGGCTACCTGTCCCATTTCTGCAGTAGTAAACAACATTCTCCCAGACTCAAGGGCTGCAAAACCTGGGGTCACTTTTAAAGCCTCCCTCCGCTTGCTGTCCATATCTGGTTAGTCACTTCGCCCACAGGCCTCACAGTATCTCTTGCATGCCAGGCCTTCCTCGCAGTTATTCATACCTATACCCAGGTTATGGTTTGTTTGTTTGTTTTTTTTAAAGATTCTATTTTTATTTATGAGAGAGAGAGCAAGCAGGGGGAGGAACAGAGGGGGAGGGACAAGCAGACTCTGCGCTGAGCATAAGCCTGACACGAGACTTGATCCGACGATACCGATATCATGACCTGAGCCGAAACTGAGAGTCAGACGCTGAACTGAGCCCCTAGGCAACCCCAGGTTATAGTTCCTGACCTTAACTTCCCACTTGCCCCTCAACTATGGTAACAGCCACCTAAGTACGTTTCCTGGCCCCAGTTTCTCCCCACCACACACCACCAGCATGAGCACCACCGCCAGCAGTTACTGTGGGTACCTTCTCCTGTCCCACTGAAAGCCTGGGACTTTTGCCGGAACGTTTTAAATACTGGTAGTTGGTAACAATATCATCTTGGCTGTCCTAAACCTGGAGATCATGTGCTAATCTAGATTATGGAGCTTTACAGATGTCTAAGAATTCATTCTTTTGGCAATAAGTTTATCTCAATACTTTTGAATATACCATAACTTGTCGGCCTTGTCAAAAGTCAAATAAGCAGTGAATACTTTTTCTTGATGGTCCTGAGTCATCATTATTAAAGGATATGTAAGAGTATAATAAATGATATTCATAACAATGTCCTCAGGGACTACTGAGGTCCCAGGCTGGCTGGCTCCCACGTTTATGAATGCTACTTCTGAATTATGCCAGGCGCTTTTACTTAAATTCTGCAGTGTCTATTTGGGCTGCGTAGACGCCTTTTTTGCAGGCCACCTGGCTTATAGTTATGTTTACAACTGATAACATTGCTTGATAACCAAACAGGTGAGGTGTACCTATATTTAACTTATTTATAAAAGTCTTGCTTTTCCAAATTCTTTGGAAAAACTATGAAGGCAATGACTCTGTATTATGCAATCTGTTTCCTGTTATTCCTAGCTACTGTTTTATCATCTTATAGCTCATAAAATCCCTAGCTTCCCAAAGAATTTACTAAAGAATTATCTGGGAGATAAATGTACTTACACATAGGACTACAACCACAGTAAATGACATGGAGGGTGATAAAGAAAAGAAAAAGCCAGAGAATTTAAGTTGTTGCTATGAAAAGTATTAAAGGTTTGTATGTTTAGTTTCCTTGTATTTATATATACGTATGTGCATATGCATTAGATATTAATATAATCGACCTCAAGTGCAGCCTGGAACTACTTACCTTCGTCAGTCAGAATTCCCACAGCCACAGAAGAAAAAAGCTATGCTCCAAATGGGCATCAGGGATTTGAGGCATGAAAAAAACAGAAGCCAGACAGCAGGACCGTGGCACCAAGAGACCAGACATCAGAGGTGCAGAAGATCTGATGCTGGGTTAGGAGACACTGAGGAAGAGTGGAGGGTGTGGGCCCCTCCTGGTGCTGGGCTTTCCTGCCAAACTTCTACCCTTCACGGCAGGGAGCAGGATCCCTATCTCACCTCTGCATAAAACCTTTTGTAAAACAGCCTAGAAATTCTGGTAAAAATTCAGTATTTTATGAAATCTGTGATGTACTTACGTGTTCTTCAAAAACAAAGGCACTGTTTTGCTTTCACTCAAAAACAGCTAAATGTAATATTTGATCGATATATAGCTACACACACACACACAGCCAACTCAGGTTTTTCAAGCTATGAATCTCTCAGATCAGCAATACCACCTACTAATATGGAAATGTTCACAAACAAAAAGTCTTACATATATTCCCTAATGCTTAACGAAGAAATTACACAGCATAGTTCAGACTCCTCAAGTATTTTTAGTTAATCTTCCTCTCCCACATACCCACGTGTGTTCCTCTGACATGGTATCAGAACAGCCTTCCCTGTCTGGTTTATTGCCTTGACACAAGCCTTGATGTGGCTTTGTTTAATTTAGCTTTATGGGCTTCTGTGCCACAACATCAACATCTCCAGTGATGGGAAATAAAGCCAGCCACCTCAATTGCTGGTTAAAGTTGCTTTTTTACCCCCTCCTTATTTGCTAACACCCAGATGGAAGGGTCTGGAAGAACTGGTTCCCTTTGCACAATATAGAAATAAACATAAAAATACAAATAGAAAAAAATGAATATAAGAAGAAGTTTCTGCATACACTCAAACATATAAACAGAAGGAAAAAATAGCATGTAAAATTTCAGATACGCCAAAAAAAAAAATCACTCTTTAATGCATTGTGATTTTTCTGAAGGCCAAAATTCATATTAGTTTGTACTCATGAATACGTATAATCACTAATGACTGTAAAAGTAAAGACCAAAAGGAAAGAGAGGGTGAGAGTGGCCCCGATATTCTGGAAGTTTCTACTTGCCTATATTCCATATAAAGGTAATTGGGATTAACCGTATTTTGAAAATTGAGAGCAGTTTGCTAAGTGGGGGAAAAAAAAAGAAAAAGAAAAAAGCCATCCTGAGTAAACCATCTTTTCTCTGGAATCCAGAATATCTTTTCACATAAATCTGTCTGTTTTAGGTTTATCCATCCAGGATCAAAAACAGAAGCTGTGCCTTATCAACGGCTTGGTATGGTTATTTTAAACTCAAGATTGGTGTTTTTAAACACATAAGATGTAACAAGCTTTAATTACAATTTATGGTGACACACCACAGTAGACTGAACAAGAACAGCCCCTAGGTTAAAAAACAAAACAAACAAGAAACCCTACCTCTCACTACCCATCTACTTTTGAAGGCTCACTTGAATCACATAAAACGATGCTCTGTAATAAATAGCATACAAAGGGGGAAAGCTTTTACGGTTTGCCGGAAGGCATGATTCCAATATAAAGTGAGAAGGGGAGGGACTGATTTCCTGTGAGGCTCACCATGTTAATCACGGTAGGATCACACACCCACTATGGGTCCTGCATAGTCCTTGCCCTCTCTGACAAGTCATTCCCTCACTCTTCCCACTGTTCTAGTCCTTGCTTTCCACCTTGGCTTCCTGTACTCCCAATATCCGGCTCATACAGAAAAATACAAGTGTGCCAAATTACACAACACCAGGGCAATGAAAGATGATCCATCTCCCAAAGATACTGCCTGGGGTTCTCTGGAACAACCAATTCAAAAGAAGGAATTTAAAGCAAAGGAACATAAAAGCCCCTCTAGGCTGAGCTCAGGAGACCACAGCCCTAAGCAGAGAAAATGCTAGTGGCGTAACTTCTTCATGGGCAAGTTACTGAATATCAAATAAACATAAAATAGACATGAAACGTTTATGACAGGAGGGTACTGAACGAGTGCTGTACCACTGAGGTCTGATGTAACTACAAATATTGTCCCAAAGCCAGGAGACTTAAGACTCTGAACAGAGAAAATGCTCTCTTAACCAATCTCCTCTCAACCTACCCACCGGATTAACCACACGTCTCCATTCCTTCAGCAGAACGCACCAGTGACGCCCACGGCACTATGAGGTCCCCACAGTATCCCAGCACTTTTCTAGCCCTACCTGCTGAGTGCTGGGTTCGAACCAAGCCTATAGTGCCAATTATACTTGTAATTCAATAAAGTGAATCAATTAATAAAATATTAAAATAGCTTTGTGGGTATAAATTTGGACTATTTATAGTCCAAATAGTAGGGGGAGGTGGGACCTGATAAAAATCTAGTCACCTGGTGCTGAGGCAAGAACTAAAATACCAGTTTTGTTCCTGATTTAATTCCTGGAACTACCTTCAGCCTGGCAATATTACACTAGGAAATGTTCTTTGATTTTCTCAGAGTCCTTCTTCAAAATGATGCTTTGGAGGCATCCTACACCTCCCCTGCCTCTATACAAAGTCTAGCATGAGGAAAGTATAAAAAATTACCTTAAAACATTTTCTGTTCTGGGGCGCCTGGGTGGCTCCCATCGGTTAAGCGTCCAACTCTTGGTTTCAGCTCAGGCCGTGATCTCAGGGTCATGGGATCAAGCCCTGTGTCGGGCTCTGCGCTGAGCAGGGAGTCTGCTTGGGACTCCTCTCTCTCTCTCTCTCTCTCTCTCCCTCCCTCTGCCCTTCCCCCCACCAAAATAAATAAATCTTTAAAAACATTTTATGTTCTGCTTTAACCAACTTTTTCAATAACTGACCAGATACTAGTTCCAATCTTATTATATACAAGGCTTTTTACTAAATAAACTAAACACAAACCATCCACAGGCACAAAGGCAAAAATGTCACTACCTGTTCGACACTGGCAATTTTGCAACTTTCAGAGAAGGCCACTGAGTAGGGAGAAGTCAGAAGAGACTATGAATGAAAAGGCCCCCAGCACCATTTTCTAAAGTAATTCTAACAAATGCAGCTACTACTAAGGCAAGAGACATTCTTCAAGTGTGGTTGTGGGAAAAGTCAACATTTTATTCCCCTGCTTAATAAATAGCATTCTTAAATTACAGATGACTGTTTTCCCCTTAATACTGATGAAGAGAATTGTATGTTTAAATGAAAAGTTTGTCAAACAGGGAAGACAACAGTAAAGCTATGGAAACAGTTACTCTTTTGTTCTAAATTCTGGTAAAATGCACAATATAAAATTTACCATCTTAACTATTTTTAAGTGTTCGGTTTTGTGGCATGCAGTACATTCATACTGTTGTACAACTATTACTACCATCCATCTGCAGAACCTCTGCATCCCAAACTAAAGCTCTGTACCCATTAAACACTAACTCCCCATTCTTGCCTCCCTGCCAACCCCAGGGAATCACCACTCTACCTTCTGTCTCTATGAATTTGATGACTTTAAGTACCTCGTATAAATGGAACCGTACAGTATTTGTCCTTTTGTAACTGGCTTATTTTACTAAAAATGTTCTCAAGGTTCAAAAGTTAATAAAATAACCACCTGACAATCCAGCAATTGCACTACGAGGTATTTACCCAAAGATACAAAAAAACTGATTCGAAGGGATACATGCACCCCAATGTTTATAGCAGCATTATCAACAATAGCCAAGTTATGGAAAGAGCCCAAAGGTCCATCGACTGATGAATGGATAAAGAAGATGTGGTGTATACATACAATGGGATATTACTCGGCCATCAAAAAAGAATGAAATCTTGCCATTTGCAATGACATGGATGGAGCTATAATGTATTATACTAAGCAGAATAAGTCAGGCAGAGAAAGACAAATACCATATGATTTCACTCATGTGTGGAATTTAAGAAACAAAACAGATGAACATGGCGGGGGGGAAGAGAGAGAGAGAGAGAGAGAGGCAAACCAGGAAACAGACTCTTAACTTATAGAGAACAAACTGAGGGTTGCTGGAGGGGAGGTGGGCAGGGGATGGGCTAAATGGATGATGGGTATTAAGAAGGGCACTTGTTGTGTTGAGCACTGGGCATTATATGTAAGTGATGAATCACTAAATTCTAGTCCTGAAACTAATATTAGACTGTATGCTAAGTGGAATTTAAATAAAAACTTGAACAAAAAAAAATAAAAATAAAAACAATGTTCTCAAGGTTCAACCATGTCATAGCATATGTCAAAATTTCCTTCTTTTTTCAGGCTGAATAATATTCCATTATATGTTTATACTATACTTTGTTTATCCATTTATCCATCGATAGACATTTGAGTTGCTTCCACCTTTTGGCTATTGTGAATAATGCTGCTATGAATATGGGTGTACAAATATCTCTTTGAGATCCTGTTTTCAATTCTTTCGGGTATCTACTCAGAAATGGAATTGCTGGATCATATGGTAATTTTATTTTTAATTTTCTGAGTAACTGCCATATTGTTTTCCATAGCAACTGTACCATTTTACATTCCCATCAACAGCACACATGGGTTCCAATTTTTCCATATCCTTGTCAACACTTTTTTTTATAGCAGCCATCCTAATGAGTGTGAAGTGGTATCTCACTGTGTTTTGTGTTTCCTTAATGATTAGTGATGTTGCGCATTTTTTTCATGTGTTTTATTGGCCATTTGTATATCTTCTTTGGGGAATGTCTATTCAAGTCCTTTGCTCATTTTTCATCAAGTTGTTTTGTGTAGTAACTATGACCTTTAAGCTTCCAGGTATTTCTTTTTCCAGAAAGAGACAGATACCTGTGCCTACAGCAGGTGCTTGCTCTCCCCTCACAGCACACACCTAGACGTTCACCATGCAAGCCCCTGCACGCAGCCAGCACGGCAGCACTCCAGGAAGCCCCACCACAGACCGCACTGGGAATGGCCCCCCAGCAGGCGATCTGTATGCAGTGGCCCTGCTTTCACCACTCACGGGCTAAATCTTAAATTTAAGTTTCCCTCCTCCAGTGGCTGCTCACCATCACCAGGCACTCACTGTATTTACCCTAAATGCTAACTTCTCTCTCACTTATTTCTACACTGGGCCCTAACTCCCCTCTTTTTTTTTTTTCACCTGTTCCTCCAAAGAAAATTCAAGTTTTTATTGAAACAATCCTTTAACAACACTTTTTGGGGGGGCATTTCTCAATAACTAAACCTGCCCAGTTACAGAGATATGGAATACTATAAAAAAGAGATGCTTGCACTGGAATCCTCCAGACTTGGGATCAAATCCCAGCTCTATCATTTACTGTAAACTGAGTACCATCTCCAAATCTCCGTTTTCTCATCCATAAAATGTGAATATTATTTAAATCACAGGGTGATTGTGAGGATTAAGTGAAAGTATACAAAGGCTAGCCCAATGTAGTTTAATTTTCTTTCTGTTGTACTGGTATTCGTTTGTTTTCTCTCATTTCTCAGTCTTTCTCTGTCTTTCTCAAATTGATGGTCTGATCTAAAACAGGAGCAGAAACAGAAAAGAGGGAGAGAAAAGATATACATAGAACATAGTAATCTCCCTGTAAGTATCTACCTATGGTTACCTATAAATCATTATAGTTACTGATTAAGCACTTATTAAGGGTCAGGCACTAAGCTATGAACTGAAAATCTTGAGATAATATTCAATTCAATGACTAACTTGCCTAGTTCTCCAGATTCATTGCTTACCACTCTTCCCCCTGCACTGCCTACTTCCGCCACGCCAAATGATGCTGCGGTTTTCTCATCTCTAAAGCGTGTTAGGGACGCCTGGGTGGCTCAGTCGGTTAAGCGTCTGCCTTTGGCTCAGGCCATGGTACCAGGGTCCTGAGATCGAGCCCCGCATCAGGTTCCCTGCTCCTGCTTCTCCCTCTGCTTATGCTCTCTGACAAATAAAATCTTTAAAAAAAAAAAAAAAGTGTAAATGTATGTCAGCATACTCCCTTCTAACTTAGGCTCCAAATCCAGCATGAAGGGTAAGAATCCAAGGAAAAGACATGCCAAAATCTTGGCAAAATAGTGGGGGGGTGGGGGGTGGGGGGGCGGAAGGGCAGCCAAAGACCTTTGGCATTTGGAAAATTAGTTTTAAGTGAGGCTCTTCCTGACTGTAAAGAAGTTCACCCCCCTTTACATCATTTAAGTCTATATTAATGGCATTTTCCTCTCCCCAAGGGAATAAACAGTATTAAATTTACAGTCTAGGTAGGCCAGTTCTGCCCAACGCCGCCTCTAGGAGCCACATTACTAAGTTAGAAACCAGTATTATTTTCCTCTATCTCAGTCCCGAAATATTGCTTTGCATTTCTGCTTTTGTTCTGGCAAAACAAAGCAACTACTTTGCCCCCTATAAACAGTACTCTCTCTTTTCCTGGATACGAAATATAATTTGTAAATTATATAAGTAATTAAATGTTTGAGAACGTTATCATTTGAGGCAACAGAACAGAGGAACACCGTAGGAATCTTAACACTGTTTCAGAGTTTGCACAAATTCTCTCTGTTCTTCTAATGCTGATTATAAAGTCTTAAATGGCTCTTTATCTACTGACTGACATCACCATTGGCAGTCTCTGCACTCTAATTGTTTTGGGGAGAAGCACTGCACATCTTTGAGCTACGATCACATGCATTCTCTCCTCCCTCCCTATCATCCAAACACTGTATTTAGGGAACAATATAAACAATACATCAATTAGAGTCCTTTAAAATTGAGAATCAAACAGAAAAACATACCAATTATCTGGTTTTCCATGTTTTATAACAACATAATTCTGAACTATGATTTATTTGCCTCAAGTTATAAATAATGAGTTTTCAAATTATTCTCTCCTCCCCCAGCACTTATGTCATATTAATCTTTTTCCACAAATATCTATATATTTTCTGACTTCATGACTCATTTTGCCCTGAGCAGACCATGCTTCAATTTCTTGATTATGGCAACTACGTCAAAAAAGAAGCCACAATTACTAAAATCCAAAAAAAGATCCCTATAATCTTCCGTTGATTTAAGTGTCAGTGAGAGTAGATTTGTGCTCTTTTCCAATTCACTCTGAAAAAGTCAAATTAAGCCTGAATGGAATGACAGGAAAGCATAGATCCAATGATGTACCATATACTGAAGCAGGCTATATACCACTTTGCAAACTAAATGAGGGTTTTTTTTGGTGATAACTCCCTCATTTGTCCAGCACACAGACAAATGTGTGGCTATAGCAGTCTGAATTTGCACCACTCACTTAAATGACCTGCACTGGAACCAAGAGAGCCCACAACCTTCTCCCCCTTGTAAAGATGAGCACTTGTAGAGGAGGCCATAAAACCTGTCTCGTGACCTACAGTACACCAAACTCTATTACCTCATTCTAAGGCAGGAACTAAAAGTTAGAATTCTGTTCCTGCTTTCTTTCTTACAACTACCCTTCAGGGTGAGAATATTACTCTAGAAACTTTTGTTTCTCTCTTTGAGATGATGCTTTAGCAGTAGGTTTCTCAACCATGGCACTACTGACATTTTGGGGTAGATAATTCTTTCTTGAGAGGCCATATACTGAACATTGTAGGATGTTTAGCTGTCCAATGATGATAGATCCCAGGAGCCATCTCCCTAGTGTGATAGCCAAAAATACCTCCAGATGTTGCCAAATGTCCCCTAGGAGTCAAAACTACCCAGATGAGAAGCACTGCTTTAGAGACATCGTACTGTCTGCTTCTATATACAGAGTCTAGGATGAGGAAAGAGCAGTCAAAGAATGAGAATAACTTCAAGACTCCTCCCATTGCGTCACATTTTAAAGATTAAAAACCTTGAAGACCACGGGCCTGGCTCTGAAGTTGCTGGTGCAACAGCTGCTGAGACCCTGGCAGGCTGGCTGGCTGGCTGGCTGGCTGGCAGCAGGAGGCCCCTCCTCACTGTGGCCAGCATTCTACTCATTCTCAGGCCCTGGAACGACAGATCTAACCTAATTTGAGAAGGACCAGTTTCCTAAAGGACAAGTATAAATATTCCCTTTTTGTTTCCATCACGGGCACTGTCATGCCTATAGTCCCTCATTTTACTCTGGATGGAAGACGATTTCTTTAGGTTAGGACGCAAGTTACTAGGCCATATTCTAAAACATAAACCTGAAGCTGCTCTAAGGGGATAAAAAAATGTCAAGAAGAAAGAGCAAAAGAAAAGTTTCTCCAAGGCTTCAAGTATCCCCTTGATAATGGCAGTGTTCATGGATCAGAAAAGATACTCATTTCCTAAGTGCGGCACAGCAGCTTCTTGTTGCAGTAACCATTACAACACGGCATTAACCTAAAGGCTATGGGGAGTAGTATCACAATCCAGTAACCTCAGGTGACTCACCTTACCTTTTTATTTTTTTAAGGCTCTGAAAACATGCTCTAAGTTATCACATTTTAGCATGAGTACCATTGGTGGGTACCATTTCCATACCATTCCATCTTCTGACAAGAATGACGTTTCATTGGTCCCCAACCTATGTAAGAGAGTCTCATAAACTTTCACCAAAGCTATTTGCTTATGAGAGCTGAAATGAACCCAAATGGTAAACGTTCAAAACATTTTAAAAGCAAATAAATTCATTTTACTCCAGCACAAACAGATGCCAAAAAGCAGACCACTGGAAGTACAGAAAACAGTGCTTCACTCCAAAAACATCTGATCTTAATTTGTCAAAAATGACTACATTGCCCTTTGCTACACCACCTTCAACAAGACTAAAAGTCCTCAACCTTGTTTCTTCTCCTACTCTTAGCTGTATCTTACTTAGGAATAGATAATAAAATTAGTAAAGAACAGGACAAAAATCACATTGAAATTGGGGCACCTGGGTGGCTCAGTCGTTGGGCGTCTGCCTTCGGCTCGGGTCACGATCTCAGGGTCCTGGGATCGAGCCCCACATCGGGCTCCCTGCTCAGTGGGAAGCCTGCTTCTCCCTCTCCCACTCCCCCTGCTTGTGTTCCTGCTCTCGCTATCTGTCTGTCAAATAAATAAATAAAATATTAAAAAAAAAAATTTAAAAATCACATTGAAATTATCCTTATAAATTTCATTTATAAATTCTTTGACATATACACATTTACAGCTTATACAAAAGATGGAGTGCATGTAGCTGAATTCACTGAAATTGAATTTGTATATATGGCTGCACTATAGTAAAATAGCTTTAAGCAAGAATATATAAATGGCAGAGAGAGATCCATTATGTATTATTCAATGCTTCATACTAAATAATACCTTTTTAGGTGATAATATTGTGTGCCAATCCTGAATTAGTCTCCCAATATTCAAACACTCTAATTCAATCAAGTAAAACTACTACATCGTGTTCCACACATCTAGTTTTCATAATTCCATAAATGGTAGTCTGTATCTGATGCTTCTGTTCTGAGTTCTACTTGGTCCAGTGCACTCGGCTTGCCAGGTGCTCACAAACGCAAGGAAAAATCACACTTAGGAGACAACTGCTCCGTCAGACTCCTATATTTGCTCAACCCCCACCCCCACCCCAACTGAGCCAGATGAACATTGGTTCACCGAAAAGGAAGTAGGAAGCAAAGTGTTTGTGTAAATATGTAACAAAGACAAATCTCTTCTGTTGCTGAAAAGCATGAAATCATAAATAGGGCTGAAAATACATCACTACAATAGACCTTAGGGCAACAGAGAATTCATGATCATGTCCAAAAACAGAATGTAAAACAACAATGAAGAGTCATTGAACCCCCAACACTGCCACCAAGCATCATCTGTGATGGGACAAACTGGCACTTTCTCACAAGTCATTGTTAGAGGCTAAAACAGTGTCTTAGGGGATCTCCATCCCAATCAACAGAATTCACAGTTGAAAATTTCCCCAATATATTCTAAGCTAACTAGAATCTGGTGAATATAGGTACTTTTTTTTTTTTTTTAAGATTTTATTTATTTATTTGAGAGAGAGAGACTGAGAGAGAGAGCACATGAGAGGGGGGAGGGTCAGAGGCAGAAGCAGACTCCCTGCTGAGCAGGGAGCCCGATGCGGGACTCGATCCAGGGACTCCATGATCATGACCTGAGCCAAAGGCAGTCGCTTAACCAACTGAGCCACCCAGGCGCCCCAATATAGGTACTTTTTAAGAGAACATATAGTAAATCAAATTTTTTTTCATTGGGCTCTACGTCTAATGGAATGTCTAATGTTTAATACCATACGAGAACAAGCACTTAAAATGCACAAGTCTGTCCCTTGAATCTGACAAATTAAAATCACACATATATTGAAAGACATATTTAAAGAGTGGTTACTTTCATGACAAAAAAAAAACCAAACACCCCATTCCAGGTAGGGGGTGGAGCTACACGCCTCTAAACACACTGGTATAGGTATTTCATATACAGCCAGAAAGAGGAGCATAAAAACCATCCTGGAACACAGGGAGGATCCCAGTCTGAGAAACAGGCTGCAACAGGTCCACAGAGCAGGAAGGACGTGATATGGGCACCACAACCAGAGTTAAGTGCCCAGGGATATAGAGTCAGGTTAGACAGGAACAAGACACAGCATTTCCAAACAAGTAAGAGAAGTGGGATCTGTGCAAACACAGTAGACAGCTAAACGTCTACTGCCCATGGCTACTCCTGCAAGCAGGTTGGGTGAGCAACACACATTAAGGTAAGACGTGAATAGCTATGAGAGTAACAGACACTATCCAAAACTACATGGGAGTTATGATCATTTACACTGACATGTGACCTTTTGTGAGACCATCAAATTACCAAGTACCTATGAAGTATTTTATACACCTTAACTAATTTAATTAAGTCCTTATGAAAATCCTATAAGGCAGATATTATCAATCCTGTTTTAGAAATGAGGAAACTAAGATTCAGAAAAGTTATATAATTTTCACAAACTTAAATAGCCAGTAAGTGGCAGAGCTAATCTCTGAGCCAGAGTATTTGATTCCAAAGTCAGTGCTGTCAAACTGACAAGAGTAAACTGCCCATCACCTCTAAATGCATGTCTTCCCATTTAAACACACACTCCAAAAGGTTAAGTGACCAGCAGCATGCTATTGTTAAGGGTTCCAGCTGCATTTAACCATTTACTATGTATCACACTTACCAGGAGACTGGAGAGGATCTGAGATATCATGTAATATCAGGGAATCAAAGGACTACAAGGTAAAGAGGGAAAGGGGCCTGGTACTGTTGAGATGCATCACTATACAACAAGGAGGAACCTGGACTCCTCTGCACCAAGATGTTGCCAGTGAGTGCAAACGAAGAACTTGACAAAGTACAGCAAGGGTTTTCAAAAGTGTGAGTCTTGGGGGCGCCTGGGTGGCTCAGTCGTTAAGCGTCTGCCTTCGGCTCAGGTCATGGTCCCAGGGTCCTGGGATCGAGCCCTGCATTGGGCTCCCTGCTCAGCGGGAAGCCTGCTTCTCCCTCTCCCACTCCCCCTGCTTGTGTTCCCTCTCTGGCTGTCTTTCTGTCAAATAAATAAAATCTTTAAAAAAAAAAAAAAAGAACACAAAAGTGTGAGTCTTGGACCAGCAGCATTAGCATCACCTGGGAACTTGTTAGAAAGGCAAGTCCTCAGTCCCCATCCCAGACCTACTGAATCAGAAACTTGGGATGGGGCAGCAATCTGTTTAATTATGATGCCCATGCTAAAGTCTGAGGACTAGTGAACTAAAGCATATAGGATAGAACATACGCTATTCTACAGTATTTCTTAAAACTGTTACGTATCTAATGCCAATGATGAATTATATGAACTTTAAAGTAAAACTGATGTGCTGAAGTAGGACACGTTATGCCATATTATAAAGTTCTCAAATGATTAAAGAAGAAAAATATTGGGATCCTTTAAACAGTGATAAGGCCAAAATTAGCATCCTAAAGACAAACCTTTATTATACATTTAAATACTGTCACTTTTAAAATCAATAGCTCCAATAAATCACGTATGGTATTTCTCACCAGAGCTGCTGCCAAAAAAAAAAAAGTAAGTGAAATAAACCAGAGCACTTCTGAATCTTTCAGATGTTTTAATGTTCTGCTAAATTAGACAAATTTGACTTTCCATTCTTGCAAAAGTGTAATAATATCTAGACAACTATCATATATATCACACATCCATACAACTTAAAAAATTCCCCAAAGTGGGTACCTGGGTGGCTCAGACGGTTAAGTGTCTGCTTTCGGCTCAGGTCATGATCCCAGAGTCCTGGGATCGAGTCCCGCATCCGGTTCCCTGCTCAGCAGGGAGCCTGCTTCTCCCTCTGCCTCTGCCTGTCTCTCTCTCTCTCCCTGTCTCTCATGAATAAATAAATAAAATCTTTAAAAAAAAAAAATTCCCCAAAGTGAAAAAATAACTGATTCATGCCTGGAATTACATAAATTATACATTGTTAAAAGAGGACAGGCTTTTTTTTTTTTTTTTAAGTAAGCTCTACACCCAATATGGGGTTTGAACTCACGACCCCGAGATCAAGAGTCTCATGCTCTACTGACTGAGCCAGCCAGGTGCCCCAAAAGAGAACAAACATTTAAGATCATTTTATCCAACCCTATTATTTTATAAACTAGGGAACTGAGGGCCAAAAGACTCATGTGGAGAGTTGGCTACTGGCAGAACTAAACTAGACCTCTTGACCTCCAGTCCAGAATCGTCTCAATCCACCACCCTGCCTCAGTCATGATTTAATAAAACAACAACAAAACAAAACAGGGCACATGAATTAATGACGTTTCAGGAATTTCCAAAAAGCCTCTAAAATATAAACTTAAAACTTTAAAAAAGGAAATTATTATTCAGCTATTTCTTTTAAAGAATTGATAGAAATCATAACCTGACAAATTGAATAAAAGATAGGATCTTGTATCTGCATACCAGCCCCAGCCACAAGAGACAGGGTCTGCTTCTAACCGTAATTGAATTCCGTACTATGTAATGAAAAGATGAATCTATTATTGAGTAATTTAAACAGACAATCATATGAATTAGTCACATATTGTTTTTAACTAGTCACTTTATTTCAGTGAGGATAATTATAAGGAACATTCATCCCTCTGAATGCTTACAAAGTACCCACTATGCCTCTCCATGCATGGGGATGCAGCAGCAAATGGAACTAAACAGCAAGGCACAGACTCTTATGAGAATTACTGACCAATGAGAGGGATGGCAATGAGTACTATGAAGACAATAAAAATAGTGTAATTGAACAGGGTGACTGGGGAGAAGGAAACACTGGCAAGGACCTCTCTGAGGAGATGACATTTGATCTGAGAACTGAAAAAGACACCTAAAGGTCTGAAGGAAGAGGATTACAGGAAGAGGTGACTGCAAGTACAAAGGCTGAAGGAGGGGACGAACTTGCACGCTCGGCGGGCAGGGCAGCTGAAGCCAGGCTAGTACGGGGAAGAGGGACAGGAGCTTGTAGGCCTGAAAGGGTGTTTGCATTTCATTCTAAATGCAATGGGAAACCCTTAGAAGGTTTTTAATAGGAGCACAACAGGATCAGATTACTTAATGAATACAACAGAATCATTACAAATTCTAAAGGCGCCTTTGAGTTTATCACCCCCCACAACTCTCATTCCTGGAGGTAAAGATGTACAAGCCCACAGCTAACCTCATGGGACCAAAGGAAGCAGAAGGCTGAATTTAAAATATCTCCAAAGCATAATTTGAGCAAACGCATTAAGGAAGGACTCGAAATCTACACCATATCCTCAAGCTGTAAACATTAAAATCAATACACTAACACACAGTGACTCCCAGTTACTCTCCAGGTTAAATTACTCTTATCTCCTGGATACTTAGTTTGTGTGCGATCTAGATTAGCAGTCATAAAATAGTTCTTATGAGAGGCCTGTTAGAATGCTAATGCTACCTACATTAAAAAATAAATCATCCAAAGAACAAACTCAATTTGAACACATGCTTCTACATTTCTAAAAATATGTCATCTTGCTGCTTAGAAACCTGTCTCAAACCAAAACAGCAAGGCCCCGATAGAACAGCTATGGTACACAACATGTCAAAGAAAATTCAGAATAACGATCAGCGATGTTCTTATTCTCTTCAACACATCTTCCACGGCCAATTCAACAAAAGTTACTTCCTAATTAAACTGAAGGCTATATTTAGTCTTCCAGATTATTTAGACCCTCTACAGGGGCGCCTGGGTGGCTCCGTCGGTTACACGGCCAACTCTTGATTTCGGCTCAGGTCATGATCTCAGGGTCCTGGGACCTAGCCCTGCATGGCTGCCGGCTCAGCAGGGGGAGCGATGAGATTCTCTCCTTCTCCCACTGTCCCTCCCCCTGCTCACGCTCTCTCTCTAAAATGAATAAATAAATCTTTAAAAAAAAAATGAGGCCCTCTACTTATAAAACTGAAAGATTTTTTTTATTTTATTTATTTATTTTTTTTGAAAGATTTTTTTTAAATATAGCATTCAAAAATTATTGGCTGCCTGGTTTTCTCTTCAAGTCAGTCATTTCCATTACTGCCTTTTTAATTCCTAAGGGAAAAAACAACAAAACAAAAAAACAGGTACAAAAACTTCCTATGTCACAATGGTCTGTGTTAGGAACTAGGAAGAATATTAAAAGCAATGCATTTAAAAGAGTTCAGGTTAGGGGCACGTGGGTAGCTCAGTCAGGTTAAGTGTCCAACTCTTGATCTCAGGGTCATGAGTTCAAGCTTCGAGTTAGGCTCGCCTACTTAAAAAAGAACTAAATAAAAAACAATTTTTTTAAAACAGTTCAGGCTAATAAAAGAAATAATGACAACAGAATGTTATCATGTCTAAGTCCTCCAAGTTTGGGATCATTCCTTTACATAGAAAACTGGCTGATTTGCTCTCTCCCCAAGCTACGTTCTGTAACATGGACATTCCATCAGAAGTCATCACCTAGACTTAGGCAATTTGGGGGAAATGAAAAGTTATTGAGGGAGTTATTTCAGCAGGGAGTACCATGAACAGATTGAGGTTTAGAATAACAACTTGTGGCATTACAGAAACGGATTGGAGAAGGAAGACACCATGCATAGGACATCAATGAGAAAAATATTTCAATGTGAAGTTCAAAGACAATGAAGGCTTGAACACAGACAAAAAAAAAAAAAGTTTAGAAGAGTCCTTACCTATTTAGGAGAAGAAAAAACAAGTCCTTTCTGAAGAAGAAATTTACAACACATGATACCCAATTACGGGGAGCTGAAGGCCATCAGAACAAAAACTGAGGTTTCCCAGAGAAGAAGGAATCGTGTCTCAAGACCATACTTTAGACAGCCTGCCCAAATCTCCAGCCTGCCTTACAGATTTTGGACTCGACTATAATACCAACTCCTGTCTGAATTTCCAGCCTGCTGGCCTGCCTCACAGACTTCACACTCAAGACTCTAACAGCAACTCTTCCATTAGTTTCCAGTCTGCTGGCCTGCCCTGAATATTTTGGACTTGTGAGCCCTTACAATCATGTGAGCCAATCCCTTAAAATAAATCTTTTTCTGTATATATAGATATATATAGCATCAATATCTATATATCCATCCTATTAGTTCTCTTTTTCAGTGAACCCTGATACAGATATGAATCCATTTATACACAATTACAGAAAATGCAAACTAATTTATAGTGACTAAAGTAGATCACTGGTTCCCTAGGGCCAAGGACAGGAGAAGGATGAATTGATTGCAAAGCGGTATGAGAAAACTTTTCAGGCTGATGGCAATATTTCATATCTTGACTAGGGTGGTGGTTTTGCAGGTGAACAGATGTCAAAATTGATCAAATTACATACTTTAAATGGGTATAGTTTACTGTACATAAATCATACCTCAATAAATTATACGTACTACCATGGGCAACTGGGTGAATAATAGTGCCGCTAACTCAGATCAAGAATACAAGAGGCACATGCTGAAGTAGATTTTGCTTTAATCATGTTCAGCTATGGTTCTGCTGGGACGTTCTGTGGTAATGCCACGAAAGCCAATGAGTTTAGGCTTCCAAAGATAAATCTGAGCTGAATGCAGCTTTAGGAGTTGGTTTTAGAAGAAGGTATTTTGTTTGCTTGAATTTTGCTTTTGCTATTCATTTGACTTGACATATTATTTTGTTTTGCTTAAACATAGAAAAGAAACACGAATGCTTTTATAGCCCAAGAGAATTAGCCCACAATGTAGGTGGGATTGGTGATAACAAATGAGAAGGGCAAGGTTTCTAAATGGTAGATCAAGAACACAGGTGGAACTATACCTTAAATAATCATCTCAACGGGTACTACAAATTCTCAAGACAACTTTCAAATTTACTGTGTGTGTGTGTGTGTGTGTGTGTTGCCTCTTTTAAGAAGGGGCAAGGATCATTACGATATTAGCTCAGGGAAGAGATGATTTACTAAGTGACTTCTAGGTCAAATGCTTTCACATTTATCATGGCATTTAAATATCGTAACTTTGGGAGCGCCTGGGCAGCTCAGTTGGTTAAGGGGCCGACTCTTGATTTCAGCTGAGGTCATGACCTCAGGGTCCTGGGATCTAGCCCCACATCAGGCTCTGTGCTCAGTGGGGAGTCTCCTCAAAGATTTCGCTCCCTTTCCGGCTGCCTCTCTCTAAACTAACTAACTAACTAAATATCACAACTTAGCAACATTTGTAGATGAAGCATGAGAGGCTCAGAGAAGTCAAGTGACTTTCTTAAGGTCAAAAATCTTGACTAAGGCTCGGGGCGCCTGGGTGGCTCAGTTGGTTAAGCAGCTGCCTTCGGCTCAGGTCATGATCCTGGGGTCCTGGGATCGAGCCCCATGTCTGGCTCCCTGCTCAGCAGAGAGCCTGCCTCTCCCTCTCCCTCTGCCTGCCACTCTGCCTACTTGTGCTCTCTCTCTCTCTGTCAAATAAATAAATAAAATCTTTAAAAAAAAAAAAATCTTGACTAAGGCTCAAAATGAAGTTGATCTGACTCCAATCCCCTTGCACTTCCCCATGCCAAGCTATGTGCCGAACAATGTGAAATATCTTAGGAAAGTAAGACTTATTTGATTCAGCTGGAGTGAATAATATGTAGGAAGAGGAAAAAGCCTGTCTAGGACCACATCTTACATAGCCTTGAATCTAGCTCAGCTAATCAGATTTTGGAAACAGGCAGAATGAGCCAATGAATTAAGGCATAGGTCACAAGAAGGTTGTGACATTTTCTACCAAATTCATAGCAGCACTGGTTTTTCATTTCTTTGAGCTTCCTCTAAAATAGTCTAAATTTTGGCTAAGAACAGATAGAATACCCATGCCCCCCCAAAAAAATTTTTTTAAAGATTTTATTTATTTGAGAGAGAGAGAGAGAGCATGAGTGGGGGGTGGGGGGTAGGGGGGAGGAGCAGAGGGAGAGGGAGAAGCAGACTCCCCACTGAGCAGGGACCCCAATGTTGAACTTGATCCCAGGACCCTGAGATCAGGGCCTGAGCCAAAGGCAGATGCTTAACTGACTAAGCTACCCAGGCCCCACCCCCCCAAAATAATTTTTTTTTTAATAGTCCTTCCCAAAATGTGGCACCTTGTGGTGACAAAGTATAAATAAAGAAGACACACAAACTAATGACAAGGAAACTTTACATATAGCCAAAGTTCTTACCAACACCAGTCTCTGAAATTTACTACTTTACCAGAGAGAGACAATAAAGGCAAACTAAAGCAAGGCCCACAAGAAGCACCAAAAAAATAATTCACTGATGTACAACAGCTCCAAGCTGCACTTACAAGTCTTGAAGGGCTTTGAGAATGTCCCACATACCTGAGACTTGGACTGGCTAACACAAATGTCCCATTATATTTCTGGAAGTCTTCCAGCAACGAAAATCTATGAAACATTTAAAAAAAAAAAGGTGGGGTGTAACATCTTAGAGTAGATCCAATACAGCACTACCACAGAAAGTAAAGCTGAAAGGATACTCTCCAACTCTAGCAGCCCAAGGTTGCCAGTGTGACCAAATCCAGGCCTTTCTCCCTCATGTTTTCCTGGCATCCATCCCTTCTCTTTTGCTTCCATAAAACATCATATTGTCTACCATTTCCAGTTGCCCTCATCAAATCATCAAGGTCCACTGTACCCAATTTAGATTTTGAGTTTCTTTTTTCAAGCAGTTCTATTTGTAAGGATTGTATTTCACGACGTATTCTCTCCTAGAGGTCTTCCAATAACAAAGAGAAAATCTACCTATTCTTTTTAAAGACAGTATAAAATTCATTTTATCTTGCAATTACCAGATGAGTCCAGTGGACCATTTTATAAATATAAGATACATTATGGGATCTTAGTGATCTTATTTTTCCTGTGTCTCGAAACAGTTTGCTATTTGCAAGATGTTCCACCCTTACGAATTACCCTAAGGTTATTTCATTATTACTAAACAATTATTCCCAACTTTGCTTTAAAAGAAAAAAAGAAATAAGCAAACTGAAGAATGGTAGGATCACCTAGAGAAGGATGGTTTAATAATGAAATACATTGCTACAATTGTATCATCCTTCAGTTTTCTTATTGTACTGCCCAAAGCATGACATGATCTTTCAACAAAGTTATTTTTTTATAATTTTTTTAAAGATTTTATTTATGGGGCGCCTGGGTGGCTCAGATGGTTAAGTGTCGGCCTTCAGCTCAGGTCATGATCCCAGGGTCCTGGGATTGAGCCCCACATCAGGCTCCCTGCTCAGCAGGGAGTCTGCTTCTCCCTCTGCCTCTCCCCACTGCTCCTGCTCTCTCTCTCGATCTGTAGCTCTCTGTCTCAAATGAATAAATAAAAAATTCCTTAAAAAAAAAAAAGGCTTTATTTATTTGAGAGAGAGAGAGAATGAGAGAGAGAGAGAGAGCACACAAGAAGGGGGAGGGTCAGAGGGAGAAGGAGACTCCCTGATGAGCAGGGAGCTTGATGCGTGACTCGATCCTGGGACTCCAGAATCATGACCTGAGCCAAAGGCAGTCGCCCAACTGAGGCACCCAGGTGCCCCTCAAGAAAGTTTTAGACTGAGGGGCACCTGGGTGGCTCAGATGGTTAAGTGTCTGCCTTCGGCTCAGGTCATGATCCCAGGGTCCTGGGATTGAGCCCCGAGTCTGGCTCCTGGCTCAGTGGGGAGCCTGCTTCTCCTTCTGCCTCTCCTACCCTGCTCATGCTCTATCTCTGTGTCTCGAATGAATAAATAAAATCTTTAAAAAAAAAAAAGTTTTAGACTGAAGATACTAACTTGGTCATCTGCTTTTAGCTTTCACTGTACACAGCTGAGAATTCAGAAATTGTTACTGTCTGCCCATAATGGCAAAGAGGATAAAAATCACAAAGACACGTCACAATTAGATAAATCAGAAGATGAGTGCAGAGACAGATGACAGCACTCCAAAGTCTAGTGACGATGATGAAATTAACCATGTAAATAAAATCTCAGATTCAGTCTTCAAATGAAGATAGTGTAGATGGATTTTTCTCTAATTCAAGAACAATATATTTCTAAGTACAAAAAGTATGGCATTCTCACCCATTAAGTCATTCAACAGGAAGGGCTATCATATTTTGCAACAAGAATGTGGACCAGAGCACTGTGCTAAAAGGGCTTGTAAAAGTATGCATTCATTTATTGTGATGTTTATGTGTCAAAATTTACTTAGGGTTCATTAGTAGATTGCAAGTTGACATGTTGAAGACAGAGGACTGAAAGGAAATACATGATACGGAAATGAAAAATATTCATGAGAAAGACCATGCTAATTGACATTTACAAACCTAGGAATAAAAATGTTTTGCATTTAATATAGAGCAAAGACGATGGTGTTCTCTTCAACGAAACTACGAGTTGTCCAAGATTTCAAAAAATTCTTCAAGCATGGTATTTGATGATGTAAGTGCAAGAAGAACAAGAAGTAGGGGCACCTGGATGGCTCTGTTGGTTAAGAGTCTGACTCTTAATTTAAGCTCAGGTCATGATCTCAGGTTCAAGAGATAGACCCCCACATTGGGCTCCACACTAGGCATGCAGCCTGCTTGGGATTTTCTCTTCCTTTTCCTCTGCCCCTCCCCCCGCTCGCACAGCTGCTATGTCTCTCTCATAAATAAATAAATAACAAAATAAAATAAAATAGAAGTAATGATAAGCAATTAGAGATATATTTGAAATCTGGAATCACTATTTTACAAGATGGATATTTCCAGATTCATGCATAACAGTTGAGGAGCAGTTGTATTCAGAGAATGTTACCCATTTTGGATTTGGATTTGCTGTCCTTAAATTCTTAATAAATCCTAATAAAGCCATTTCTCACTATCCCTTCATTGTTCTATAAATTATTTGTAAACTGACTTTAAACACAAAACAATTTTTATGGAGACATTAAACCCAGATTGTTAATGGGAATGGACTATTTTTCCAGAAACATGGAAGATAAAGCAGCTCTAAGACATTTCTGTGAAAGTTTAAAGATGATTTTTAGAAAGACGGAATATATACTTTTGAATCCTAGTATGATTAAACAAAAGTTTGTTTAATATCACGTTGTTTATCTTCCTCCCCCACAGCAATCGCTGCTAATTATTCTACTAATTTCAAAACCAAAATTCATCTTTTTCAACTAGTCAATAATTTTTACCTCTAACATGATAGGCTTCAAAATTCTGTAAAACAGCCTGGCAGAAACCAGGAATTACATGAAATCTCCATAAGCTCTTCCTACATCTAGACTTCTGATGCCATAATACTGAAAATTTTAGTTAAGATTTATATCCAACAATCCACTGAAATCCAAATATATTTTTAATCTTCAACTTAAAATCACATGACTACCTTATGTTTCTTTCAACTAAATAATCATCTCTGAAACTGTATAGAATGCTAAGTGAATGACAGGTTCTTAAGAGTTCTCTAGACATTGGAGTTATTCTTTTAAGACTCAATCTTTATCATTATCCTTATGATTATTAGCAATCATTTTATACAATGATATATTAAACTCTGAAAAGGTTATCTCTCATTCAGCCATGACGATCAATGAGGGTAGCAGACATCACTAACAGATCGCTATCTCCACCACAACCTCTTCCCAGAGAACAGCATATAAACTCTTGCTTTTATCCTAATTAGAACACAGCTTCTGAGTTTTTAAGTCCTTGTATTTGCTTTCTACAGTTTTTTATCTCCTTTCTCGTTGTTAGGTAATCCTATAATTTTCATCCCCACCCACATACATGCTGATATTGTCACTGCAAACGCCTATAGCAGCCTCTTTCCCAATTGCATATTTCTAATATAACCACATAACCAAGCTTAGTAGAATCATATTCAAAGATAATGAAATCTGAGCTAGGTAAGGTTTAATGTCACCAATTTGGGATATTCAGAGAAATTTTCTGCCTCTTTTCCTATTTTTGCCTATATCCCAGACAGTGAGGTTATTACAGAGCCTTTTGTTGCTGTGCTGATTCTGTTGCTTACAGAGTAATGTAATTATTAAACTCCTATCCGAGAGAGTTACAAAATAGTCTTCTCCATCTCCAGCCAATGATATCATTGTTGAGTTGTTTTCAATAGAGGCTCAAGCTGTACTTCCTGCCTCACAGGTCATGTCTGGTTCCGTTTTTGGATCTTCTCCATTGTATTCAATCTCTTTGGTTCTCAAGGTGCCTACCCACTGATTTAGGGCTTGAGGAATGGGAGAGAATGTTGTTTCTGTAATTTTTGCTTTTCTTTAATCATAGCAGCTGAAATTTCTCATCCAAGCTGTGGCTCCTTTACTACATTGCAGTTCTCAAACTTTTAGACTTCACTAGTTTTTTTTTTTCCCCCTAAAATTGCAATCAAACAAATTTACAAAACAGGGCTTCTCAGCAACACCCCTTGTTCCAGATACAGAGGTACCAGTGCGTTCTCATCTCCTTCCCATGAGCCCTAAGATGACTTGAGCCACACATCAACTCTCTTTTCCACATTCTATGTGGTTCATTAGTACCAGCCAAACACTGCATTTTAGCATCTTTCATTCCAAGCCACTCTGTGGATAAAGAGGGCTGGATTAAAATGGGCCACTCCCTGAACTGATTAGGTCTTTACTATTGTACTCTATTAAACCAGATGGGGGAATGTGGGGGACACAATTTCTCTAACATAAAAGCAGTATACTCTATCTTCTCCCCCATACCCCCAAAACACATGTTACCACCAGATTCAAACAGCTGTTACCTACTTACCTACTTAGAAATGCACTTAAATATATTTGCAGAGAGAGTTCGGTCCCTGGATTCTAAAACCGTGTGGCAGCGGCAATTCTCATGAGTCATTACGTAGGATTTCATGCCTATGCCACAGGTGAGTCATGCTCCAAACCATTAAACCACTTCATCCAAAACTCTCAAAAACTAAATTGGGTTTTACCATGTACAGGCTATATCATTTCATATATGGAGGAAAGGATCAAATCCAACAGAAAACTGCAAATAATTTTCTTCCTAGTCTTATATAGTAACAAGTGTATTCCTCCAAATTCTAGGACTTTCTCAAGTGGGAGTAGGAATCATGGTTTTGCTCTGATATTCTAATGCAAGCACATTTCCCACTGCTCATTAACCAAGAAAAGGCCAAATAACATTGTGATATTTTTTGAAAAGCTGAGGCAATCTTTGCTTTAAGTGGTGTCCTTTGAAATTATTTAACTTTCCCCATTCCTGTTGGAAAATTAATTTCCTTGATCTGGTATTTCATTATTCCCAGATTCTGTGATATAATACTATAACTGAGAGCCTGATATCCAGATAATATTCAAAGTGAGATCTTTTTCATTTGCTATTTCCACTCACCTCCCTCCTACCCCCACAACCACTTCCCATAATCCACGGACTTGGCAGGGGTAGCAGGCAGGAGCTAGGATTTAATCTGTGGATGGCAGTTAATTATAAAAGTAACAGGTCCCAGCTTGTTTCTACTTTCCCCTCTAAAGAATATTTATAAATATCTATACATTTTAGACAGTTTATTTTTCAAAAACTTCCTTCTGTATCTTTTATCCTTATAAAACAACTCTCAGAGTTAGTACTTAGTAACTTGATTTTAGAGATGGAGGCTTCCCCCGCCTTCCCAAGTTTAGAACTAGTGAGAAACAGAGGGAAGTCAGACAGATGGAGATAAAAAAAAAAAAAAAAAAAAAAAAAATATATATATATATATATATATATATATATATATATATACACACACACACACATATCAGCTTTATTACTAATAAAGCCTAGGTTGGAAAAGGTAGCTTAGGTCAGTTAGCCAAGGGGTCTTGCTAGTATTTCAGCCCAGAATTAAGCCAATTTACCCACCCAGTCACAGGTACAGCTCAACAGCCAAAAGGCTTCCTGCAGAGGCCTGCCCCTGTAAAACAGCATGAACGGGCAGGGCAGAATGCAAGCTCTCTGTAGGAAATGATGAGCTGAACTAGACACACGCTCAGTTCCTTTTTCCAAACTCCAGAAAAAGTAGGGGGAAGAGTAAGTGAGGGTTCCTAGAGAGGCCAGGAATATAATATTATCCCAACGAATGCCCATCCCATACAAGCAAACACGAAACCAGAAGAAAGCTCTCACCCAACACGTAGCACCAAAGGGACCTAGAGCTGCCCCAGAATCCAGAACGACATTCCCGAGTTCCTACACATTGTTCTCTCTGACTCAAACATTCTTCCTCTCTATCGAAAACCTATTCATCTTGCATTATTAACATTATCTTCAATCTTCTTTTTTGCAGGAATTTTTTAAGTCATTTATCCATTTTGAGAGCATTTTCTTATTAAAAATTAAGTAATACACTGTACATACCTACTTAAGTAGGCACATATAACTGTAATCAACTGCAATATGCTGAAATGAAACAAACAATGGAGGGCTATTAACTCACTTTACATTCTTCCCTGAGGATGTTTCAAGATATATGACCAAATAAATGACTTACAGATCCAATGAAGGTACGAATGTCAATATATACATCAAATATTACTAAAGCTCAATTTAAGTGTAAATACAAGTTTTCATATTTTCTTCCCACATCCAAATGTATCTATTTGTATACTACCTTTGATGTAAGCACACCTCTTTGGAGACCACCACTTAAGCGTGACATCAGAGCTGAGCTTTAAAGGAAGCAACTCTGGTAGCGATGTGGAGAGGGAAAAGTTAAAAGACCTGAGACCTAAAACAGAATAGTGGCAATGAACATGACTAGGCTATGCAAGAAATGACCAAGGTGCAATCAACAGGAACTGGAAAAAAGGCTAGATCTGGGGGTAGTATGGAGAAAAGAAATGAAGGAGAAAACAGAATTTTAGATGATTTCAAAGTAACAATCCTGAATGAGTGAGAGAATGGAATAGCATTAATCAAAATGCACAAACAGCAACTGGAGGGAAGGACACGTAGATGGAGAGATCCTTGAGGAATATTTACATTTAAAGGACAGATGAAACAAATTAATGAAGGAGCTGAAAATGGTCAATGACACTGGGAAAGAACAAGGACAGTAAAGTGTCAGAGCAGCCAAGGGAAGGGAAAAGCATTTTAAAAGGATGAGATGATCATCTGTGTCAAATACAGTCAATAAGTAAAAGAGACAAGGGACAAAGACATTCGTGGAGATGGCAAACAACTACTAATAATGAAAGCTAACATCTACTGAGTGCTTACCATGTATCAAGCACATTGTTCCAAGAGGCTTACAAGTACTAATTCATTTAATCCTCCCAAGAACCCTATGAGTTGTTAAGTATTATTACCATCTGTATTTTGGTGATCATCAAGAAAATTACTTCCATAACAAGGCAGAGGCAGGACCCAGATTGGATGGGGTTGAGAACATACGAGAGTTGAGAAGAAAAAAGAGTTAAAAGGATTTGCTTATTTAAAACAAACCAACAGGGCACCTGGGTGGCTCAGTTGGTTAAGCGACTGCCTTCGGCTCAGGTCATGATCCTGGAGTCCCGGGATCGAGTCCCACATCGGGCTCCCTGCTCAGCGGGGAGTCTGCTTCTCCCTCTGACCCTCCTCCCTCTCATGCTGTCTCTCATTCTCTCTCTCGCAAATAAATAATATCTTTAAAAAAAAAATTTTTTTTAACAAACCAACAACAACAACAAAAACAGGGATAGAGGACAGAACAGTAGCTGTGGGTGAAAGTGATTCTGTTTTGTTTTCAGGCTATTTGAATGTTTATCGACTGAAGTGACAGAATCTAGGTCTCTTCAGTAGGAAAAGCATCTTCGTGCCACTGGGAAAAGTCACATTTAGAGAGAATGGGGGCGTGCTATCAAGAGTCCAGGAAGCAAGTAGGGAAAGACACACAGAAGAGAAAAGCACCACGCTACCAGACAACAGGGTCTCAGGGCCGCAGCCTGGGTGACTGCAGACTTGTGAAAGAGGGGACTGGACAGAAATGGCAGCTCTGTGGCAGCCTCCACCGTCCTTCTGCCACAGAGCTCGGGTGAGGCGGCTAGCACTGGTGTGCCCAGGACTTCTGGTGGGCAAGATGTGTGTCCCTAACCAAAGGCCAGAAGCCACGGCAGATGCCCAGCGCCCCACTTACAATCTACATGGCCATCACCTGGGATCTTCCTCCTGTGTTCCAAAGGAGGCCAGAGGGCACGGCTAAGGCCACTACACTGTAATGACTTCAGAAGCATACAGAGCTGTAGCGAGAAAAGAATGCTCAGGGCAGTGGAGGAGGGTGGCAGACAAGTTACTGCAACCACTTCAGTGCAACTCTTTGTCTACCCAGGGTGGTGCTGCCCCAGGCAGTTTGCGGGCACATGCATATCCTGGAGGCTGAACCAATTGTTAGAGAACAAAAAAGGAGTAACCTAGTCAATACTGGGAAAATTTCTGAAAAGACACTTTAATTGGCTAGGTGAAACCCTGGGCTGGTAGGTTTTGTGGATTTAGCTGCAAAGTGGTATTAAAGAGTGTTAAAAAGTAACAGCTGTGTTTTAGATCATCTTATTTTACAATTTATGTTTCCTAAGTAAAAACACCAAGAACTCTTTCCCAGAGACAGCTCTACCATAACCATTATGGCAAAGTAAGAAATAGAGTCAGTATTTTAAAACAGATTATAGATATGCAACAAAGATACTTCCTTTGAGCAATGCATATCCTACTTGGATCAATTATAAAACCCAGTCACAAAATTAAAGAACTGTTCTAAGTTTTAAAATTTAATTTCAAAGTATAAATCTGCATGAAAATCATGTAACATCAAGAGAACAGAAATGATTTCTAGAAAAACACGTTTTTTAAAAGTTAGTGAAGAATTACAGAAAGAATGTAAATTGAATGGAGAAGACCCAAGCCACAGCTCCGACTGAGCTGATCATTCCTTGCAGGATCCTGAACATCCAATCTGTCTCTTCAACTGTCAATGAGTGAGTTGGACTAGATTCAAAATACGTCAAGCCACAGGTTTGCAAGCACAGATAATTAATCTTCCAGAACAAAAACAGGTGTCTATTTAGCCGGACAGTTAGGAATACTCTGATATCTCATATAATTTATGAATTAAAAATCAATATTAACTGCTATGAAAATAATAAATGCTATCAGTTAAGTAATCGCACACTGAATAAAAACTATTAGATCTTTATTAAATTATTAGGTCTTAGATCATTTGATTATAAATGAGAATAGAGCCTAGGGCACTTTCCTGTTTTCTAAATCTTTAAAAAATGCTTAAAGAAATAAATGTTCAGTATCCCTATTTCAAATTTGCAAAACGCCTGTATTTTTTATATGTTGTTGATGGCCTCATATTCTCAATTCTCATATTCTTTTAGCACCTTGCTTTGAAAACTGTACTATTTAACAATCACCATACTTCTTAGAATGTTAAAAGAAATGCTATATTGCTTTTTAAGTTTTAACTTAAAATCCATACATTTACAGCCCTGTCCTCATTAAAAATGCCAGAGGGACACCCATTCCAAGGGATGTTACTGTGCTAATTCCATCAAGTTTTGCTAAGCAAGCCACTATTAATAACAAACAAAAAGCCCCCCCCCCCACCTTGTTTTATATTCATCTTTCTTTTCCCGTAATTCCGGATTCCTACAGAATTAAATGGTGTTACCTAGTTTACAACGTAAAAAATTAAAGTAATACAGGGGCGCCTGGGTGGCTCAGTCGTTAAACGTCTGCGTTCGGCTCAGGTCATGATCCCAGGGTCCTGGGATCAAGCCCCGAATTGGGCTCCCTGCTCAGCAGGAAGCCTGCTTCTCCCTCTCCCACTCCCCCTGCTTCTGTTCCCTCTCTTGCTGTGTCTCCCTCTCTCTGTCAAATAAATAAATAAATCTTAAAAAAAAATTAAAGTAATACAAAACACACTGTTGGAGGAGAGTGGAATTGGAGAAGAAAAACAGAAGAGGGTAAGAGAACATTACACTGAGGGCCACAACCACTCCATGGGGTGGGGATTATACCCATTACTCACACCAGGAATCTGAAGCTTAGGGGGATGATGTAAAACTTGTCCAAATATACCCAGCTAAGTAAATGGTAAAATTATATCCAGCTCCCCAAATCATACATTTTTCTTCACGAGTTCACAAGCCACAGTAAGCATAGACTCAGGAGCAATGAAGGCAGAAAATCTAATGCCATAAAAACGGGGAAGCACCCGTAGCAAGAAATCTAGAGCAGGACTGCAGGGTGAAAACGCCTCTGGGGCCAGGCAAGTAATGTAAAACGAAGGGAATTCGGTGGAACTGGGGAACAGTGGTACACCATCTGAAGAAGGCAGCTACGCCTCACTTCCTGCAGGACTGTGGGCCTGGTGTTGCCAGACTTCATGTTTCCTTTCGAGAGACACTAGAACTAATCTCATTTTTTTTTAAAGATTTTATTTATTTGAGAGAGAGAGAGAAAGTGAGAAACAGCATGAGAGGGGAGAGGGTCAGAGGGAGAAGCAGACCCCCCGCCAAGCAGGGAGCCCGATGCGGGACTCGATCCCAGGACTCCAGGATCATGACCTGAGCTGAAGGCAGTCGCTTAACCAACTGAGCCACCCGGGCGCCCGAAATAACCTCATTTTTAAAATTAAACACTATGCTTCTCAAATAATATAAATCTGTGGACCACTAGCATCCAGCCCCTGGAAATGCCAGACTGCAACTATCTGGAAGTGCTACTATCATTTCTAACAAAAACAGACAAGTATGGAAACCAAAGGGCAGAGAGGTACAGGTCTGACAAGACTATAAAGCTAGATGAATCACTGCATCTGTTTCATCTAAGCTGAACTTACTTATTAAGAATATGTTTCATTCTCAATTTTTCAATGTCCCAAAGTTAAAGAAAGAAAGAGCTAAAGAGAAAGAGGGCAGGAGGACAAACTATAGAGTAATGATTTTAATGTCCAGGCAAAACCTACTCTTAAGTGTGTCAGTCAAGCCACGAGTTATAGAAACTCTGTAATATCACCAATTCTGAACCAGTTGAGATTAATTTGGGTAGTGGTGGGCAATCCCAGTCTCCTACCACATTTTCAACAAGTCTCTAATGTTTCAGAATTACAGTGACACAGCTGAACACATACATGTAAGTATATACATAATAGGTCTGAAGCAACATCAAAAACAAACAGAAAGATAAAGCTGAAATTTCCAACACAGGAAAAATAACATTATTTCATTATTTAGATTTAGATATTTGGGAGGCTAGAATGATGAGAACCTAAAATTCTAATTACCAGGCAGGGTAAAAACATCAGAAAGGGTGGAGAAATTTTTGAACAATTAGATTTATGGATTTCTCCAATTATTTCACTATTCTGAAGTCTGTTCACTTTGAACAGTGTACCTGAAATGGTTTCCTTTTTAAAACCAAAAGGGGAAAATCACTAGTTCAACCCATCCTTTTTGTAGACCCTAAAAGAAAAATAGTCTTGGGGGGGGGAATAGAAATATACATAGTTTAAGCCATAAAAGATCCACATAACCAACAAGTACAGGTGGGGTCCATACGTAAGGGTGGAAAAGAGTGATCTCCAAAACCAGTATATACTACATTTGTGGGTTTTCCAACAAAGTGTACAATTAGTCCTTTTTAATTAGTCCCTGATCTTAACCAACAAAGCATAGCCAAGAGAAAGTAAGAATACCAGTATGTTACATTTCAAGTAAGATCTTGAAATTAAAACAAATATTTCATATGTCCAAGAGATTTTGACAAATGTTGTTTAAGCCAAAGATACAAATGAGAACATAACCATTACAGCTAACTCTCCCCATCTCTCTCCACGCATTCTCAATCTGTTGCATTTTCAAAGAAACCTGTTTATGAATAAATTCAAAACATTTTAGTTGCAAACACAACAGAATTTCAGAGTAGAAAGTGGCCTAGGAGTGAAAAGTGATTTTATTTTACAGGTTAATGGCAACTGTTTTGAGCTTTCAAAGAAAACATTTTCCAAACTTTTTATTTGAGATCTCAAAACAATTTTTTTTAGCTGTTTCTACAGCAATCTTCTTATGAAATGACATGACCATTTGGTAGACTCTATACCATTACAAGCACTCAGACCCTTGATACGGATCCCACCACATCTACTAAATCACTTTCTGTCATTATATTTGTGATTAAAAAAAAAAAAAGGAGCGATAAGATATCTTAAGGACTGTTCACTCCATCCTCTATACTTCCCACAAAGTAGACTCACAAATTCAACCAATAAACATTGCCATATAAATCCTATTTTGACTCACAATCACCATTGGTTCTATAAACATGTATGTATCAGACACAAATTTTCCTTTTTTCTTGGTTTAGAAGGATTTGAATTCAACAAGAGCCTCCATTCTGCACAGGGATTTAACCTTACAACCCGCCCATCACTGAAATCACCATGTGAAAAGAAGTTAATTTGCATTTGGTTTTCATGTGAAAATAATGTTTCATTATTCTTAAAACTGAACAATTTTCAGAGATGGAGAGAAGAGCTGGTTGTTTTCTTTTTTTAACGCTCAAGGAAATAGTTCATTCTAGTGGCAAGGGTTTTCCACATGCAAAATCCAAGTATGGTCATTAACTGAAATTTTCTTTTCTGCAATGGGTTTACTGAGGAAAGTAATAAACTTAACAAGATGTTTCATCTCTGCTTCAGACCAATTCACTAAATAATACCTAGAAAGTTAAGATGCCAGAGGCTCTTTACTTCAGCAAAAAGAAACTCAATTTTTTTTTTCCTTTGGTTGGTAATTATGGGTTTCTGTAACTACCCAAAAATGCACTGAGGAATAAAGATTTTGCTTTAAAGAAAAAAGAAGTCTAATAGTCACTAGCCTAAAAGAATAAAAATGTAGAATGTATAGTTCTAACCTTCCCCTCACTTTTTTTTAAACAAGAAATTAACTACATCAAAGGAAAACAAAACACTAAAGGAAAAGACTAAGGAGAAACTAGTGTCCTAACAGCAAGGTTGAGCACAAAAGGTTGCCCACTTACTTACTAGCTGCATAATGCTCATCAAGTTACTTGGCCTCCCTGTGCCCATTTCCTCATCTTTGAAATGTCAGTTTCCTGGCCATGAATGAGGTATTCCATTTTGTCTCTCTTTTTTCTTTTTTTAAAGCTGTGTTATTAAATTACTGGATGCCAAGGGTATGATTTACTCTGCTAAACATACCCTAAAAGATTAAAAAAAAAAAAATAGTTCACCACTATAATCAAGTAATTTTACCATCCACAGTGTAATAAATTTTCTTTGTATGATATTTTTCAAATACTTGGAGAAAAAAGGCATTTTACACATGCAGAAACCAGCTCAATGGGTGGAAATGTGAGCTGCCTCCTCCATTCCGTAATCTATGAGGATTTATTTAGAAGTGTCCATAAGCTGGAACTTTCCACAGATGAAAACTGGTTGAACATTTCTTTCAAACCCTAAACACACAAATGAAAAAAGGCCTTGCTCATAAAACAAATACCTTCAGGGTCCAGAGCCAAACGGGCAAGATGAAAAGGTTTTTGCAGGAAATACTCAGAGGTGATCTGTTCATACAGGTCTGTAAGCAGGTGAAAGAGCAGGCCCGGAAGGAGGGCTCCAAAGCTAAAATGCAAAGCTGGGAAAAAACCACTGGGCAGCATAGGACAGCACCGAGGCAGTCAGGTATTCTCTGCCAGCACAGGAACCGCAGGGCCGTCCTGCCAAAGAATTAGAAAGAAAAACAGCAAATAGAAAGCTATAAAGAGAGAGCACACCTCCACCAGCCCATTGCAAGTTTGAGGGAACAGCACTCTTTCCGAGTACCTCAGATGCTAGACAGAAGAGTGAAGCTCAACTCTGTGGGAACAGAAAAGAAACAAAGGTTGCAGAAATTAAATGGGGCCACCCCATACAAATGGGTCTCAATAGCAGTAGTGTAGCCTGCACTCCAGAGATAAGAAACTGGAACACTACTTCTTCAAAACTTCAAAGAAACACCAAGCCTTATTTGAAACACAGCAGAACAAATCACTACAACATTACTAATACATCTTTAATAGAGAGCAAGAAATGAAATAAAAACTAATTAAATTCACACTTGAGTTTTATCTTAAACAAGCAAAAACTGAACTGTTGGAGAGATAAGAGAAGCAATGGCCCATCTCGGGTTTGCTTCATGGAGGTTTCCGTTTGTTTAGGCAGGAGTCCTATAAACTGATGACAGGTGATGCATTCGAGCCCTTGTATTCCCTATAATGCATTGTCTGGCAGTGTTATGCACACAGTGTTGATTTTGTCAAAACAATCATACTATTCATCGCTGAACTATCTGAGGAAGAGGTTTTAAAGTTAAGGTTACCCCTTGTCCATCCAAATCTCCCATTTATGTACCATCTTTCACCCATATGAAATTAGTATCTCTCATCACTTCTAGGGACAAAAGCCTCAACCATATGCAAAGAATGTGGCACATGCTGTGGTGGCTCATTCCACATTCCCCTTCTTGACTGAACCCCACTTTGGCTTAAGTGCCCACCTCTCCTGCCAACAGCCACGTGCTTCAGGAGAAAGTTGGCCCTAGTCCTAGCTCCAACAAGTAGACTGTGATCTCTAAACCAATCATGGTAACTGGCTTAGAAATGGACATGTGACAAGTCTTCCCAATGAAATGACAAATCCAGCTAGGAGCTTCTGGGAAAGATTTCCTAAGAAAAAGTATCCGTTTCTTCCCGTGCCCTCTTCTTCTACAGACTATCATTTCTGGAAGTCCTATCTGGAACTGCTAACGTAGCTTCTGACCAAGAGGAAAGCCTTCCTGAGAGCGAAGCCCCAAGTTAGGGATGGCAGATGTGAGAGACAGGACTTAATTGCTTGATAACAGCACTGAGCTCCTGATCACACCACCTGTTGTCTGAACCCCATCAACTTCTGGATTCTTAGTGCTGTGAAATACTAAATTCCCTTGTGATTTAAACTTGTTTGATTCAAGCTGTCTGCTACCTGCAGCGACAAGGCATTCTAAGTGACCCCTACCATGGTGTGGGCCCCCTAATCTGGCACAGAGTAGGATTAACTTCTTGGCTCCCTTGTGGTTGGGTGGGTCATATGAACTGAAACCCCCTAGAAATTTCTTCTCCCTTTTGCATGGCAACTAGTTCCAGACAGTGCTTGTCAGCCTGGATTCCTGAGTAATAATGCTGTGGAGACCCCCCCAACTACTGCTAATACACAACAAATATACATAACACGAACAGGAATTAAATCTTTACTATTTTAAGCCACTAAATCATTTGGCAGTTGTTTGTTAGTGTAACATAAGGTAGTCTAATACATTTTATTTAAAAAAAATAAAAACGGGCGCCTCCTGGGTGGCTCAGTCAGTTAAGTGTCCGACTCTGGATTTCAGCTCAGGTCATGATCTCAGGGTTACGAGACTGAGCCCTGCATCAGGCTCCACTCCACACGGGGTGTGGCACCTGCTTAAGATTCTCTTTCTCCCTCTCCCTCTGACCCTCCCCCGACACACATTGCGTGCACGCTCTCTCTCAAGAAAAGAAAAAGAAAGAAAAAGAAAAACAAACAAAAACACTAATCTGAGTTCCCAGTTAACCGCAAATAGAAAGGGAAAAAATATTCTCACAAATCATGTTTCCATTTTCCCTACCCAGATGTAAGGAAACTTTGCTCAGGGAAAATAGGAAGAGAGAATTTCAGAGAGAAAAGAGAATACCTTCTAAGAAAACCCCAGCAGTAAATGCCCAGTTCAAACCAACAAAAGTAGTTACAAACTATCCTATCAGCACGTTATAAAGCAATGCTCTAGGTAAGCTTTTCAGGCTTCCTTCCCCACAGGGGTCATTATAGAGAAGGCTGGTATTGGTAAGAACCTGAAGAAAGGAAAAGAATGAGCCAATGAGCTAACAAAGCATGGCAGGATCAGATTTTGGACATTCTGTCTAGTGACAATTTTCAACTTATCTATAGCTACACAGAATTAAAGGATTTATAATGATCATCTATCCAGAAGACAACAAAGAAAGGAATATAAGATGTCTAAACCTCAATAGCCTTCAAAAAAATACTGGTTCATTTCACTATGTCAGTTATTTCAAAACGCTATTATCTGTCTAACTCAAAAACAAAACTCTGTCAATTATTAATTTCGAGAAATCTATTTGGTCCTAGTGATACATATTAGGGATCCTAGAAAGTCTACAGCAATTTGATGCTTTCTATAACACATTATAAAAAAAATTAAAATCTCAAGGTGCATTTTTCCTCTCTTCATTTACATGTGGAATTTGTTATACTGGGCATGTCATTAAGTTACCCTTATAGCAAATTAGAAGAGAAACAACTTCCATTACCCTTTGATACAAGAGGTGAGCAGTCCTGTCTTCTGACATGTCAGACTGGCCCTACTTTTTGATACTGGGGATCCAAGGTAGGTGATTCCACCACACTCCCCCCAAGCACTATGCCCTTTTCTTAGTATAACTATAAAACATGTAGTCTATTCATCCCTCTTCCCATAAAGCCTTCTCTGACAGCCAAACACATTTTATTACACAGACACTTGGTAGAGAAAGAGTTCAGAAAAGGTTAGAGGCAGCAGCGTGCACACTTCTAGGAGCAGCCAAACTTACAGACCCCTGCACACGTTCCTGGGCATACATGGACATGCCCGATGGCTACCCCAACATGGCTCCCCAACCACCACCCCCGGGCCCCAAGCACAGTCTGCCAGAGTGACAAGACAGGTGATGGGGAATGCTTGCTGCACAGGATGAAAGCAATTCCACAGAACATGAACAGCTGAGCGAGTGGCTCGGCACAAGTGAGAGGCCAGTCTGGACAACGGAGTCCAAGGGGCACGCTCCCCCAGAGAAGGTACGATGGGAAAGCCACACAGAGCAGCTGCAGTGGTTAGGACAGTAGGCTGAAGGGCTGGTTACAGGGCTGTAACAAAAAGCATTTACCACACAGCCCTCACTGGGAATCAAGAGTAGGTGACAGCTCCAGGAAATTAACCCCCCTCCAGAAGAGCCGACTTCACGAAAAAACCAAAGCCTCAATCCCACAGGACTAAAATCACTGGGATGTCTTTTTCTTTGGCCCATGATAAGAAATTTTACAAAAGCAGTCAATTTCTCTAAGAAAAGTTGCAAAAAAAAAAAAAAAAAGCCAAACTTTTAAAGTCATTAGCTTGAAAAAAAAACACCACTCTTTTACTAATCTAATTGTTTCAATCACACAAAATAATATCCCCAGTAAGGTGAAGTTTACATCCAGGGAGTTGGTAATGAGCGTATGGTGTGTCCGTTTCAATGTTTATGCTGCAATCAGTAACTAATGACCTTTGAAAGCCCCAACCCTTAGCATGGCACCTGGAAACAGCCACACACGTTTCCTGACACTGAACTGATCAAATTCTCAGTGGTAGTGAAAAGAAGATGAAGATATCCATCAGGGAACACGACCAGATGCCGACCATGCATGCCAAGTGTCTATGCAGCCAACAGGAGGACATTGTATGGATTCAATAAATATAGTTATTATAATTACTATTATTAAAACAAGCCTTCAGTTATTTTCCTCTAATCAAACTCTTCATATATACCATACCATAAAAGTCTTCTTATATGAATTATATACTCACTTGATTAATATTTGAAAAAGTGCCTATTAAAATGATAAAACATTTAGAATGAAAACATAAATACCTTAAACAATTACATTTTAACATAAAACATAAGTGTGTACTCATTTATCACTCTTTTGATGTACAGCCAAGTATAAACTCATGGTTCTTACATAAACCACACTTACAATGCATTCTCTAAAACATTCAGTTTCTGTTTCTTTAAAGTGGGAGCCATTCATTTGTTCAACAAATGCTGAGAGCCCACTACAAGCCAAGCACTGTTCTGAAATCAGTAAGACTCTGACTTTTACTCTGAGACAAACCATTGGAGGGTTTTGAGAAGAGTGACACGATCTGACTTTAATTTTATCAGGATCATTCTGGCTGGGAGAGTGCAAGCAGGGAGTCAGGTCATTAGAAGGCTTATCATAAATCCAGGCGAGAGATGACCAGACTTCAACTAAAGAGTTAGCAGTGGAGATAAATCAAATCCTGGACAGACTGTGAAAATGGAGCCAATATAATATACAACCCAACCGGTAGAGAAGAACTGGACAGGCAAACCAGAAAACCGTTTCCCAGCCTCGAACACTTGTGAGGAACAGCCAATGTTATAAAGAGCAGACAGTGAGGTCAATTAAGAGAGCTTCCACCATAAAACAAACCCTGCTTCATCTGAGAATAAATCTGCCAAGTGGCTCCTCCTTAATTCTAAAACAATATCTATATGGGCCAGTTAAAATGATAAAACATGCAGTCTAATCCTAACAATGTATTTTCTCTTCTTCAGTAAGAGATCAACTCCAAGTAACACCACTGTGGTCCACAAGCTCCAAATATCCAAAATGGAACTCATTGATTTCCTAACATCTCCATTTCTTTAAAGTAATTACACCCATTTAGACATGTTATAGTAAGGGGGCGCCTGGGTGGCTCAGTCAGTTAGGCGTCTGCCTTCGTCTCAAGTCATGATCCCAGGGTCCTGGGATGGAGCCCCGTGTTGGGCACCCTGTTCAGTGGGGAGTCTGCTTCTGCCTCTTCCTCTGCCTTTCCCCCTGCTCATGCTCTCTAATTAAAAAAAAAAATCATTAAACATGTTATAGTAAGGATTAAATAAAAGTGCATTTTACTGACTTTATTGAAAGCACCCATGCCTCTTCTGTTTTCAGCATAAGGAGGAAGTACTGTGGCACCTGACTCTAGAACTCACATCCTCAACTCTGTGACCTTCTGATTGTGTAGCACACAGCCCACAGCCACGCTCAGCAGTAGAACGTGGGAAGAGACCAGAGTTGCATCTCACCCTACCACAGACCTACCTGGATGAACTTAAAGAAGACTCTTGACCTTTCTG
Source organism: Halichoerus grypus (assembly GCF_964656455.1). NCBI lineage: Eukaryota > Metazoa > Chordata > Mammalia > Carnivora > Phocidae > Halichoerus > Halichoerus grypus. Next base: position 13,627,111 of record NC_135724.1, read on the forward strand.
GGCTTCAGGTGTAAGTGGAAGCAGGCAGAGTACCTTAACGCCAGGAACCTCCTCAAACGTGCTTCTTTTATAGTCTTCATGTCCACAGGGAGCTAGAATCCAGTCTGGTTTTTTGTTTTTTTTCTCTTAAGTCCTCATCCTACTTTCACCAAAACTTGTAGATTCTTTTTCTAAGCGGCTCTGAACTTGATCACCTTTATCCCCCTTTTCCATTTCCATTCCCAGTGCCTCATTCTTTCTCAAATGAACTTAGACAACCTTCTAATTGGTCTCCTTGCTTCTGTCCCCCGTATTCTGCCCTAAAGTAATCTTTCTAAAATGAATACTCTTGTCACTCCCCTACAAGGTTCCCCCAGGCCTACAAAATCAAGTCCACATGCTACACAACCTGGCAGACAGGGCTCTTCACATACTGCTCCTACCTCGCCAACTCCAACTCCAACCTTGTCTCTTTCCATGCCCTCCAATACAGTCTTCATCTTCATTCTTGTTACACAAAACTAACCACTTTCCCCAAACTCTGCACACTCCTTCTGGGCTTCAAGGCCTTTGTAAATTTCCCCCTCCTCCAAAAATGACTTCAGCATCCCTACTTTCTTCATCTGGCAAAAGCCCACTATCTTCTAGACATACATGAAACATAATTTCACATCCCATCCTAGAAGGTACATACATATATGAAAAACAAAAACAGATTCCAACTCTGTAGGTTGTTTCAATTTAATATTAGTACCTCATTGACAGATGGTAGATACACTTGTGGTGAGCATAGCATTGTGTATAAATCTGTCGAATCACTATGTTGTACACCTAACACTCCTATAACATTGTGTGTCAACTATACCTCAATAGAAAAAAAGCTATTAAAAAAATGTGTCTCTCTCTGTCAAATAAATAAATAAATAAATAAAATCTTTAAAAAAATGTAAGTACCTCACATGGCACAATTTTTCCAATTACTGTTTTGTATTTTTGGGGGTTTTCTGTTTGTTTGTTTTTTTAACTCTTGGGAATCTTAGTGTTCTCTCCGTAAAAGCCTCTTTCTTTAAAGTTCTTGGTAGGCAGGCATATTTTGTGGTATTAAATCAAAGTTCTTCATTTTCTCTATTTGGGCATTTTCTAGATCAGGGCCTTTGAACTTCAGCACTATTGACATGTAGAGACAGAGAAGCTGTCCTGTGCATTTTAGAATGTTCAGCAGCATCTCTGGACTCTACTAACTAGATGCCAGTAGTTTAAACCTCTTCCCACCCCCAAGTAGTGGCAACCAATAATTCTCCAGAGATTGCCAAATTCCCCCTTAGGGACAAACTAGACTCTGGTTGAGAACCAATATTCCACACAATTATTCCTGAAAGTGACAAACTATTCCCATTTTACATTTGAAATTTTAAAAATTTAGGGATGCCTGGGTGGCTCAGTCGGTTAAGCATCTGCCTTCAGCTCAGGTCATGATCCCAGGGTCCTGGGATCGAGTCCCGCATCAGGCTCCTTGCTTGGTAGGGAGCCTGCTTTCCCCTCTGCCTGCCGCTCCCCCTGCTTGTGCTCATGCGCTCTCTCTCATTCTCCCTGACAAATAAATCTTTTTAAAAAGAGAGAAATTAAAAAATTTAATTCACTGTGATAAAAATTACCACCTCAATGAAATGAAATAAAAGTCCTGGTTGGGGCACCTGGGTGGCTCAGTTGGTTGAGCATCTGACTCTTGATTTTGGCTCAGGTCATAATCTCAGGGTCATGAAATAAGCCCTGTGCGCTGGGCTCCTCTGGGCTCCGTGCTCAGCAAGGAGTCTGCTTTCCGGATTCTCTCTCTCCATCTCCCTCTGGCCCTCGCCTAGCTCACACTCTAAATTAATAAATAAAATCTTTTTAAAAAAGGAAAGAAAAAGAAAAATTCTGGCATTAATATAAAAACACTCCACTCAAAATGGCATTAAAACAAAGGATGAGTGAAAATGAATACACAATCACTGGGGTGACTAGGTGGGGCAGTTGGTTAAGTGTTTGACTCTTGGTTTCGCCTCAGGTCAGGTTGTGATCTCTGGGTCAGAAGACTGAGTTCCGCTGAGCTCAGAGCCTCCTTGGGATTCTCTCTCTTCCCTCTGCTCTTCCCACTCGTGCTTGCGCACCCGCTCTCTCTCTAAAATAAATAAGTAAATCTTTAAAAAAAAAAAGAAGAACAAAATCACCACTCCTACAGATGGAGTGCCTACTCTAAGCACTGGGGAACTGGGGATACAACAGTGGATAAAACAGAGCTTTTGGTACTTCTATCCCTATCATCAGACCGGAAAGCCAACATAAAGCATTAGTAGTAGAATGCCCACTTGAGATTAGTACCATGAGAACCATACTTTATGAGATTTAAATCTAAGACTTAAACATTGTCATGCCTACAAGCACATATCTAGAAGCAAAACATCACAGCCTGAGTAGCTATAAAGGATATACATATCCTGAGATCTGATTTCTCACTAATTTTAACATTTATTAGCAAATATGACTAATGATAAAGGAAAAGGTAATGCAGAAAAGGGGGAGAGTAATTTAAACATTACGGTTTTATCTCAAAAATTATTTTCCTAAGGCATGGAAACAAAATGCTTGGGAATATCTCATGAAAATACAACCTGTTTCTCTTCCATAAATTATTTAATACCTATTCACTAGTATATTGGACAATCTCTGGTGCAACACTTATTTCAAATTTAACTAGAAACATTTATTATCAGTTTCCCATTAGAAGGAAAAGACAACTTCCTAATTATATACTTAACCAAAATAAAATGTTACTACACATTATCATTCCTACCTCACCAAAAACCAAAAATGAAAACTTTGCATTATTTCTATGAAAACTAATGAAGGTTCAGTTCTTTGTCTTGATTCCATTCTATTACTTGGTTTCCTATGTATCCAGTCAAGGATTCCACATGCCAGGAATCCTTCCTATCATATTAAATAGCTATTTTTTCTGTGTTTACAGTTTTTTAGAATGTATTTCACAGTACAAAACATGGAACATGAACCTACATTCTTCACTTTACGTTCCATCCAATCATTCACTCCTGTTTTCTACTGAAGATCTGATAGAAATGAGGGGTCGCTGAGGGATTGTTTGAATTTGTTTTGTTTTTTAATTGCCTAGCCAGCTTCAATAAGGGTCTACTGAGACAATAAGAGATCAGAAACTTGAAATGATACCCCTTACTCAAAAGGCCTGAAAAAGACACTAAATACGTAATTAGAATCTAACCTTGACCACCACCTCCTCCCCCCCCCCACCCCCCACCCCCCCGCCGGCCCCAGCCCCGAGAACTCCATTCCACTTACCAAGGCTTCTAGGCAAACAAACCTCAACAAGATCGAGCTTCCTTGGGCTATAGAACCACCATCAATCAAGATAATATCCTGGCAATTCAAAACTGGTACATTATTTATTTACACTCAAGAGTCCGTCTACACTCATTGTTCCTTTATTTATTTCCCACCACCACTAGCATCCCAAAACAAAACAAAATACAACTCGGGTCATTCCAGTTCCCTTCCTTCCATGCATACCTATTTAGAAAATTGGAAACATAAAGCAACAATTCAGCATCTATTAGTAAAAGGTCACATATTAGAAACCAGACCTAAAGTAATACTTATTTTTTTAAAATTCTACAGAAGACGGGGATAAAAAACATCCCTTGGCCTATTTCTATTCCTGTTTAGATTTTAAGATGTTCACTTGAACTCCCCTCCTGCATCTGTCAACTCTCAACCTGACTGCTAATACAACCTTAAGAACTATTCTTTATCATCCCTCCCACTGCTCCCCCACCCTGCCAAAAGTCCTTTAAAATACATTCAATTAAAGGAAGTAAATCCTTTGGAACAGACTGCCATCTATTCTTCCAATGCCTCCTACCCTCATCTGACCTGAAATGCTTTTTCTGGGTGTTTTAGTACTATTTGTAAATAGATGCCAGAGGCAGACACAACTTTTCTGTGATTTACCAAGAGTTATCAATCCATTGAGTCACTTGAGAATTTCCTTTATAGCTATCTTCTTGAGTTTGCTTTTTGTTTGGGGTTTTGTTTCGTTTTTAAGGAGCAGAGCAGGAAATGGAGGGGAAAAAAAGATCCACACAGTCCTTTGCCTCCCCCCCATCTTTCCCCTCCCCCCACCTTCATCTATCCTCAAATGAATGTGAGAACTTCCTGCAGTGAGAACACCATTGAATAGGACCTGGCATCTAGACAGGAAAGATAGTACAGGACTATGAATGCTCTGAATAAAGCTTCTATGCAGCCACTAAATTAAAGGAATTCAGGAACTACACAAAGGGCCTGGCTCTTTAATGGATTCAGTCTTTTATTTTACAGTATAATTAGGCAGCATACAAATGAAAGCCTTTCCCAAGGAGCTGGACGGCACTAACAAGGCCAGATGACTGTCCCCTACTGCTCTGAGTTGATGTTGTTCTTGCTCTTAGACAAACATTTCAGGAGGAAGTTGGCTAGATACAATAATTTAATCCACCCTTTTAAGAAGTACAAATTCTCTCGTACCTAGAGGTCAAATTCTGAGGTAACTTCAAATTATACTACCTTACAGAGTCTCATACAAATAAATTATTTTAGAGTCAGTGGTCAGACAAGGAAAGAAGTACCTCCTTCCTCCCACAAACAACCTTGATGCTTCACACTTATCTTTTTAAAACAATAATAATAATAGAAAATGGTTCCTGACCAATTTTGCCTATTAGGCTCCTGAGTAACTAGTAGGAAAAACTTATCACCCATCTCAGATGTGCAGCTGTCCTAAGAATCAATCCAAGATTCACTGGATTACCTACATCGGAGCTGCCACACTCAAAAATCAAAAGGCAGTTAACACTGTATTTAAAAGAAAAATGGAACTCTCACGTTGGGCACCTGAGAACTCGGGGTACCTGAGCAACAGTACGTAAAATGAACAGACACACACTCAGTCCCACAAATGTGTCTCATTTCCACTTTCTATCGTACTTGAGCCCTTTCATTTTGTCTTTATATTCTTCTGCCCAGCCCCTCCACCCAAAACGGTGACCTAAAAAGGAGAAGGGGGAAGAGCTTTTTTGAGATGCAACAAAAAGTAAATGCAATAATGAATTGCTGAAGAAAGAATCCCCAGGAGCTTGTAACAACCTAAGAAATTCATACTCACAGGCGCCTGGGTGGCTCAGTTGGTTAAGCGACTGCCTTCGGCTCAGGTCATGATCCTGGAGTCCCGGGATCGAGTCCCACATCGGGCTCCCTGCTTGGCAGGGAGTCTGCTTCTCCCTCTGACCCTCCTCCCTCTCATGCTCTCTGTCTCTCATTCTCTCTCAAATAAATAAATAAAATCTTTAAAAAAAAAAAAAAGAAATTCATCCTCACTACCAATAAAACTGTAGAATATAGTCTTTACATGACAATGACGAGTTACACAGTAGCTGGAAATACAGGAAAAAGAAGGAAGAGCAATAAATGTAAAAGATATAACTTCAGTAGTCAGAAATCTAGAGATAATTTGAATCTCAGCAGAACTCTGAGAAAAACTATAAAAATATTAAGTGCTAGGTTTTCAAGACTGTAAAGGCTTTTTCCTCTACGTATGTAAAATAAAGCAGTTATATTAATGATCACAAAACAAGTATAGTGTGCACACGCACGTGTGTGTGTGTGTGTGTGTGTGTGTGTGTGTGTAGGAAAGGGGGAGGGAAAGAGGTAGAGGACGGATGAGAGTGGGGAGGGAGAGAAATTATACTAGACTTGTCTAAGACTGTAAACTATAAGCCCCATGAGGATGTGAACCACTTCTGTCTCATTCACTACTACATCCCCAGTCAACTCACATCTGTACACGGCGGCAATCAACACACCATTTGCCAAAAGAAAGAAGTTGGAAGACAGGTATTATGGGCTGAACTGTGTTCCCCCCAATAATTCACATGTTGAAGCCTTAGCCCTCCAGTACCTCTGAATGTGACTGTATATGGAGATAGGACCTTTAAAAGGATGATTAAGTTAAAATGAGGCTTTGGGGTAGGCCTTAATCCAATCTGACTGGTGTCCTTATAAGAGGAAACTTGGGCACACAAAGGGACACCAGGGTTCCAAGTGCACAGAGGAGGGGTCTTGTGAGGACACAGCAAGAAGACAGCCATCTGCAAGCCAAGAAGAGGGGCCTCGGGAGAAACCAATCCTGGCAACCCCCTGATCTTGGACTTCTCCAAGAACTATGAGAAAAAAAAACACTGCTGTAGTTTACTCATGCAGCCTGTGGTATTCTGTAATGGCAGCCCTGAGAAACTAATACAATGGGAAAGAGGGAAACTGGGAAGGAAAGAGTAAAATTGCAAGGAAGAAGCTGACTAACCAAAATATTAAGTGTTATCTCTAAGTTTCCAGAAACTTACACTTTCTCCTATATACTTTTCCAAAGTACAACAAATACTCTTTTGACGAAAAATACGTACTTTTTTTTTTAATAATTGGGGGTGGGAGGGTGATAAGTCCGTCCTTTTTTCCAAACCCCAAGACGTTTGGAGTTTGATAATATGAGGCTGTAAAAACTTACATATTTATAGAGTACCGGTAAGTCTATGGGTAAATCTAAGCATGTGCTGACTAAATAAAAGTAATGTCTAATTTCAGAAGTAAAAAGAAAAAAAAAAAAGACCAGTTGAAAGTAACACCAAGGAACAGGAGAAAAGTTATCAGAGTTAAAGTATTCTAAAGTCTTTGGGGTTTTGCTTTGTTTTTAAGACATACTGTTTTGGAATGGCGATTAACTACAGACTTTTTAGGTCACATATTCAAGTCAAATATTTTAAGGTAACCACTAAAATAATAAAGCAAATATAAAACTTCCAGATGAATAGAAAGTAAAGTGAAAACTAAAGAAAACCCTACCAAGAAAAGAGAATATCAAACCTAAATAGGAGAGGGGAGTATAAAATTAAAATCAAATAAATGGACTGAAATACAAATAAACGGGCTTCATTCATAGATTCTCATATTAAATTTTAAGCCTGCTATATGATGTTTAGAAGAAGGGCATAAATAGCAATACAGAAAGAACATCAAGGAAAGCTAGTGTGATCATATCAGTATCCAATAAAATATCCTTTAAGGAAAAGTCCCTTTTAGAAATAAAAGGTCACTAAATAACAATGAGAAAAAGATTCAGTCAACAAGATTAAAATTCTGAATTTACCTGCAATTTATCAACACAGTCTCAAAATACAGACAGCAAATATCATATGAATTAAAGTGGAAACTTAATGAATTCACAATCACTGAGAAACATTTTAATATATGGCCAATAGACTGAACACTCAAAAATTAGTAAGGCTACAGGAGATTTGAATGACACAACCAACAAGCATGACCTAATAATGAACATATATTACAGCCCAGCACCCAGCAATTAGAATATACCTGCTTCTCAAGCAGACATGGAACAATGATAAAAACCCACCAGGCCACAAAGTCAACCTCAACAAATCCCAATGAATCAGCATCATACAGGCACTTTCTCCGACAATTATGCCATAATTAGCAATAAATAACTCACAAAGAAAAAAAAAATCACAATAAAATTACAAAATATTTAGAACTGAACTACATATCAATGAAAACTAAAGCACCTCATTAAAATTTGTGGGATACCACTAAAGTGGTATTAAAGAGATATTTATGGGCTCCCACAGACTGTGTGTGTGTGTGTGTGTGTGTGTGTGTGTGTGTGTGTCCCATTCATATGTTGAAACCTAATCCCCAGTGTAATGATATTAGGAGGTGGGGCCTTTGGAGGTGATCAGATTATGAGGGTGGAGCCCTCATGAACGGGATTAGTGCCCTAATAAAAGAGACCCAGAGAGCGCCCTCTCCCTTCAGACTTGCGAGGATATAAGAATTCAGCAGTCTATAACCTGGAAAAGGGATCTCACCAGACCCTAGCTATGCTGGCACCCTGAACTGTGAGAAATACATTTTTGTTATTTAGAAGCCACCCAGGTGATGGTAGTTTGTTATAGCAGCCCAAACGGACTAAAAACTGGTCTTAGAAAAGAAGGACTGAAAATTAATTCACTAAGCATCTGACTTTAGTTAGGAATAAAATGAAACTCCTAAAAAACTGATTGACAGAATTAAGAATAAGGGCATACATTAATTAAATATGGCGGGAGGGGAACATAAGTTTCAGCAAAACTTAAGGCTGATTCTTTCAAAACCCAAATAATAGTTACAAATTTGTGGTTAGACCAACAATAAAGAGAAGGCACATACAAAGGAAACACTGCAAATGTGGTAGAGATTTCAATCATGTTGGAAAAACAGACATAGAATATTTTCTAGAAAAATGTATCTTCCCAAAACTGACCCTAGAAGAATTAGAAAATCTGACTATAGCTATAACCATTAGATAAATTGAAACACAAGTTGAAAACCTATAGGTCCAGAAGTTTAAACAAGTTCCACCAAACATTCAGGGAACAAACAGGTAACTCCTATCTTATACAAACTGTTACAGAAAAAATTTAAAAAGGGATCACTCCCAATTTACCTTTTGAAGCCAGTATAACTTTGAAACCAAAATAAGAGAAAAAACGGTTCAAAAAGGGAAGTTTAAGCTAATTCCACATGTAAAACATAAATAAAGTACTACTTAAAATATTAGCTAATAAAATTCACCAAGATAATTTAAGTTTTAAGAATTAATGGATCTTTTAATATTAGAAAAAACTAATACTAAATATATAATTTCATCACACTCCAGAGATTAAAGGGGGGAAAAAAAAACACCACAAAATCTCTACATACAGAAAAATAATAAAAATTCTTTCATGATTTTAAAAACAAACTTCTCATAACACTCTTAACCTTATAAAGTTTATCAACTAGTAAATTAAATGAAATTAAATGGCAAAATGAATTCCCTTTAAAGTAAGGAACAAAATTCAAGTAAGTTTCCTATCACCACCTTCTTTCAACACTATTGAAAGTCCTAGCCAGTGTGACAAGAAAAAGAAATATGTTTAAGACCCGAAAGAAATAATACCACCACTATTTGCAAGGTATATGGTTGACTATACAAAATAATTCAAAGAAATATAGAAACTATTAAAACCAACAACAAAAAACAAAAACTCAGCAAGTTTGCTAGATTTAAGATCAAAACACAAAAATAAATTGCATTACTATGCACCAGCAAACAATTTTAAAAAATTTAAATCCACCACATATAATATGAAAAAATATAAGATATATAGGAATGAACATCACAAAGCATGTGCCAGGTTGCTGAGATCCTAAGGTGTACACAGGTATGCATCTTAAAATAAAATAAAACCTACATGTGAATCAAATACAGCAAAATGTTACATTCAACAAAGCTGGGTAATAGTAATACAGGTATTCTTTTATTATTCCCAACTTGTCTTCAGGCTCAAAGTAGCTCACAACAAAAAAAAAATTTTTTTAAACGAAAAAGTACTGCAAAGCTAAAATCATTTGGGTAAAATCAAACTAAATTAATTGCTATTTAAAGCACATCATTCAAGTAGTGTTCACCTTACAATTTTCAAAGGCTGTTACAGGCAATATGTACAAAGAAGAAAATCAAATTGCTTAAATAAAACGCAACTATTTAACAGCAGGGAAGTGTTAACATCTGAGAAAACCTCACTATAAAAAAGTCAGTTTTTCTTCCAACTATCTTCCTCTCCTTATTAATATGTAACAATCCATTAAGCATGCACTACAATCTTCCCCTTGGAGGCCCAGAAATAGAGCCAGTGCTCAGCTATCTAGATTTAATACCTCTGACACAGACCATCTCTGACACAGCTCACTTGAAATTAGCACAGTATTTCAGCTTCAAATCTTCCATTTAAATCAGTTTTCCTCCAAATTGTAAAGAATCTTGTCATAATTTTCCTTTTATCTTTATGTAGAAAAGAAACATTGGCTAATATTTACTAACAGTAACTAATTTCTTAAATACAGGTAACTAAAAGGGGCAACAGTAACATGAAGAAGTTTTCTTTTAATCAGGAATTTCTCACAGATTTGGTCCAGTGATTATCATCATTTAAATGCTGAAGGTGCTTTGAAAAATGTAAAGCATTTTGTAAGTGCAGAGTGGTGATACTCCTGTTGTTGTTGCTATTATTAAAATCAGTTACTCAAAAAAAAAAGAAAATCTCTAATTTCTTTCAACATTACAGTGCTTCCCTGTAATAATCAACCTTACTATGTGAAGATTCCAAATGTTTTCAATAAGAGTTTATCATGTCTCCCACAAATGCCACTGAAGGACTTTAAAAACTGAAACTCCTTACTTATAATAGTGCCACTTGTTCTTTTCAGGTCACAATAAAAAATGTGCAAAATGAGCTAGATTTCTTAGTGACATGTCAGTTCATTGATAATTTAGGGTCATCCAAACTACATTTTCATATATTATCACTAAGAAATAAGAATTCAGACTGTGCTAGAACATGCTACTGGTAACTTGTATTTACTTTTTGGTTTTTTTACTCATGAGAAATTAAATATTCTCCTGGAGTCAAAGTGTATAGAACCTAACCTTACTCACACTTTTATAAAAGGCTGTCAGTAAGCAAGGAAAAGTTCAGGCAGGCTTAATATAACCACCCCCCCCCAAAAAAAACAATTACAATTTTAAAAAATTTTTATGAAGTAATCTCTATGCTCAACGTGGGGCTCGAACTCACAACCCTGAGATCAAGAGTCGCACGCTCCACCTACTGAGCCAGCCAGGCACCCCCTCAATTATAATTTTTTAAGTATGTATTGTTATAACACAAATAAGATTAAACTCTAAAACATAAAAGTATCTTTCAAGTATTGTTTTTGGCAATATCCAAATGCCAGGTTTAAAAACTTTATCAAATTATACCAGATACGCCTCCTAAACTACCCTCAAGTCTGTGAGCTCTGTCCATGTTGTACCCTTCCCTTTTTCACACTTGCTACATGTCCTTGTTAACACTGGACATAAACCAAAGGAAGAATTAAACTCCAAATTCTTAAGGAAGTCCAGCTAGTATGTTCTCCAAACACAAATAAATTTAAATCTCTTTCTTAGAAATCTATTGCTAACTTAGATGTTATTAATGATAAACATCTGCACACCTATAGAGGTTATTTCTACACTGTACATACCACAATTACAGTCACTTTTGATAATGCATGCCAATGGAAGAATAGAGGAACTAGCATCAGTGAAATTTCGAACATGGATGTACATTACAAGATTTTTTCTCTTACTACGTTTTTTCCATTGAATAGTTTTGTTTACTGGTTCCTGTCCTCCGTCACTCATTCAACAAGAATTTACTGAGTACCTACTATGTGCCAAGCATTCTGTTAGATTCTAAAACTACAAACACCAATTTCCATGGGGGCATGAGAATAGATTCATACAATGCACTGAACAAGTCTTATGATAGAGATACAAAGCACAATGGGAACATCAGCAGGCACTCTGACCATTTATCTGAATAAACATCAATTGTTAGACAGTAAAATAGCCCAAACACCAGCTGGAGTGAAACATGTAGCAAAAAATTAGAAGTAAACTACCATGCATAGATTTTAAGCAATCCCACACAGAGGAAAGCAATTCCTATTGCTCTAAGTTGCAGTTCACTAACCTACCATGGTAGCCCACTGGGACCAGGCAGGAAACCATGAGAGGAGCACTTGGGGTAACGGGAAAAAGAGAGACACCCTCTGAAGTGAGGTGCCGCCACTCATCAGCTATAACCTGGCCATTGCCACAGACACCTAGTATGCCCACATCTCGTGACTTAAAAAAAAAAAAAAAATCTTGATTTTTATGTGAAACTTTATAATATTTAAATGATAGCAATTAATTTTAAAATATTTCAGGGGCACTCAGGTGGCTCAGTCAGTTAAGCGTCTGACTCTTGACCTCAGCCCAGGTCTTGATCTCAAGGTCATGAGTTCAAGCCCCACATGGAGCCTACTTAAAAAAAAAAAAAATTTCAGTGTCCACCAAACAAAACAGGTCTGTGAGCCACACATGGCCCAGTGGGCACTAGTTTTGGACCTCCGTTATAAGTCCTCCAAAAGAAGATCCAACTTAACTCTCTTGATCAAGATAAAGCTAAACAGGGGTGCCCGGGTGGCTCAGTCAGTTAAGCATCTGCCTTCGGCTCAGGTCATGGTCCCAGGGTCCTGGGATCTAGTCCTGCATTGGGCTCCCTGCTTAGCAGGAAGTCTGCTTCACCCTCTCCCTCTGTCCTCCCCCCGCCAAAACTCTCGCTCTCAAATAAATGAATAAAATCTTTAAGAAAAAAAAAAGATAAAGTTAAACAAAACTCAAAAGGAAAAAAAAAAAATCAAAAGTATATACCCAAACTTTCAATACACTCCTGTTAACACCACAGAGATGTAATCCCAAAAATCTAAACTGTGGGAAACTCTAGAGGACAGATACCCTGTTTTTTTCCAACAAGTAAATTACAAGGGAAAGAGGAGAGGGGGAGGCTGAAGGGGAAAAGAGAGACAGAAGGGAAATCTAAAATCAAAGAAATGTAAACAAAAAACCAATCACAAGATATTGACATTTCAGTAATTCAAATTAAAAATTTAAGATACTTGGAAATTTGAACACTGACTAGATATTTGTTGAAAAACAGGAATATTAATTTTTTAAACAAAATTAGTGTCATGGTTGTTTTTTAAAAGAGTGCTATACTTTAGAGATACTTGAGATACTTATAGATGAAATGAAAGAACGTCTAGGATCTGCTTCAAAATAATCTAGGCAGAAGGAGGGACTCAAGATAAAACAAGATTGGCCCTGAGTAGGTAACTGTTGATGCCAGCCAGGCAATCAGTATACAAAGCTTCATCACACTATTTTGCCTACATTTTTTTTTTTTTTTTTGAGAGAGACAGACAGACAGAGAGAGAGCGGGGCGGGGGGGGGTAGAGGAGGAGAGAGAGAATCTAAAGCAGGCTCACGCCTAGCACAGAGCCCATCAGGGGCTCGATCTCATGACCCTGAAATCATGACATGAAATTCTGCATACTTTTCAAAATGTTTTTGAAATTTCCCTAACAACAATAAAAATCCTAAAATAAAAAAACTTTTACCTGTTTCCTGTTTTACTATCACTTACTATCTCATCAAAAAATAGGAAAATAATGCAAAATATAAAGACAACCAAGGGAAAAAAAAAAGGAGAAAGAAAGTAATAGTTTCACTAATCCCTATAAAGAAACTAATGAACCTGCCCTTAACTGAAAATTTGACTTTGTGGACAAATGACGCCAAGACCTCTCTCATTTATGGATAAAAAGTGTACAAAAAAGAGATCCTATGGTATAATCTCATTGAATGTCTTCCTGAAAGAACATAAAAACTGTAATGCTGTATTCCAACTTCATTGAAATAGAAGTTGATTGCTAATGTGCCAAGAGAACACAGTGAATTGGTGTTTTTTTTTTTTTTAAATTTCCTCAATCAAACATGCTTGATATTCAGCATAGCTTATTATCGCTGGGGTTGAGTTAGGGGAAGTTGGGAGTGTACAACAGGGAATGTTTATATACTACTCATTTGATGAAGGGTACTAATTTTTCTTTTCTAAGAAAGGGAAAATTGAGTGGGTTGTGGGGGGAGTAAAATAAAGCTTTCTGTAAAAATGAATGTGAGGCTGGTAAAAAGCCTACGCCTTTATGCTCAGACCCTGGCCCCATGTAATTTGAGAGTATCGTGGGTTCTCAGCGCAGAGTCAGTGCAGCAGGGTAAGGAGCTAGGCGGCTACAGGGAAGGCTGGAAAGGGAAAGAAAGCGCCTGGAGGGAGTGTACATAGGAAAGCGAGAAAACTGGCTGTTCTTAGCGTATCCAGGGTAGAAGGCTTAATATAGAAAAGACAGGGTTACTTTTATCCTCCTTTTATCCTCCCTACTGATAAGACAAAGGAAAGTTATAAAATGATGGTCATGACACCCATCCTAGAATGAGACAAAGCTAAATAACATTTGATAACCTAATGGAATGGTTTCCTATTATTCTTAAAATCAACTCCAAGACACTAACTATAGCCTATAAGACCCTTGCAGCCAAACATAACCTAGAGAGCATACTGACATATTTTGCATTTAATTGGGAGGGGCCGGGGGGGAGCTATGATGACCAAAGCACTCAACTTGCCAAAAGTTGACCCCAGACCACACACACCCAGATCTGGCCCTGACTATTCTCCAGCCTTGCCTCCTGATACTCTCAATCTCACTCACTGTACTACACTCACAGTGGTCCTTCCTCTAGGTCCTTAAACCATGCTGGGCTCCCCCCTTCATGGCCTCCACATATACTATTTTCCTATCTGGAATGCTCTTCCACGTACCCTGTACCCCAAACCCTCAAACCACTATTGATCCTTCAGGTCTCAGCTTATCAACAAGGATTCACCGCTACAAAAAAATACTATATTTTTCCTTAGTGGCACATGCCACAATTATTTATATAGGTATGTGTTTGACAAGTTTGACTTGCTATAAAGTCACAAGGGCAAGGACTATGTCTGTCTTGTTAAAGACTGGCATGTAGTGGACACAGGTTCAAGAATTATTTGCAAGGAGGAAAGGAGGGAGTATCCTCCCAGTACTATCTTACTGTGCTCTGTTTTATGATCATCTATATCCTTGTGCAATCTGGCTTAAGCTTCTATAAAAATGCAGACCTGTCGGATTCATTTTCCCCCCAACCTTCAAAGTACCTCATGCCTTGGAAAGCAAGCACTCTGCAACTATCTGAATTGACTAAGTATAGGAGAAAAAAAGAGTATCCCATAAAAAGTTTCGTTACACTGATCAGTGAATTTTGAACATAAACAAAACTTTGTGCCTACAACCGCCAACCCAATAAAGTTCCTGAGCAAGTTAAAAAAAAGCAACAAAAAACATAAAAACAACTCTACTGCCACTCCACCAGGTTCTCCAAATCAGAAGCAATGATCCTTCTTTCTCCCAGTATTACCGCTGTTTGGCAATTCACCATATTTGATATGAAGAGTTATGGTTATCTCTCAAGAGTTTCTATCCTATTCCTCAAAACATCTTTATTAAAAATCTATAGAAACCAACTTTGTAACTGGAATATAAAATAACCAGATGATCTAGGGCGCCTGGGTGGCTCAGATGGTTAAGCGTCTGCCTTCGGCTCAGGTCATGATCCCAGGGTCCTGGGATCAAGTCCCACATCGGGCTCCCTGCTCCTTGGGAGCCTGCTTCTCCCTCTGCCTCTCTCTCTCTCTGTGTCTCATGAATAAATAAATAAAATCTTTAAAAATAAATAAATAAATAAAATAACCAGATGATCTAGAGACTACAGTAAATATTTGGGCAATTATATTCTTAAGAACAACCAAACTGGAGAAACAAATTGAGGGTTCTAGGGGGAGGGGGGTCGGGGGGATGGGTTAGCCTGGTGATGGGTATTAAAGAGGGCACATACTGAATGGAGCACTGGGTGTTATACGCAAACAATGAATCATGGAACACTACATCAAAAACTAATGATGTAATGTATGGTGATTAACATAACAAAATACAATTAAAAAAAAAAACCCAAACTGCTGGTTTTTCATTTGTTTCAATAACCACAATTTGGAATCTCAGCATCCAGCTTGAGTACTGAGCACAAAACACAAAGTCGATGCTTGCTACAATTATCAAGAGGAAAAATGATAGGTTTGACATGGTTTCTTAACAATATTATTTAACAATAATTGTCCCCTACACAATTTGATTTATACCCATCTAATCTTATCATTTATCATGTCCTTATGCTCACTTTATAAACAGATTCAAGCCACAAGTCACTTTGAAAAATCTAGGAATGAAAAATGTGTCTTCAGAACCAGCTCTCATCTCTGCAAGTATAATCAATAGGTTATGAGGAAGGAAAAAAAAACTATCTCAGAAGTTTTATTACTCCACAAGTGATTTTATAAACAGAAAGGAAACAGGATATAACAGAAGGTACAATCCCTACTTTGTCATTTAGTAGTTCCAACTTTTCTGAAGGTTTTTGACCATTATATCTATATACTTACCCTCCCCCCAACACACACACACACACACACACACACACACACACTCTCACAGATTGGGAGGAAGGAACCAAAACTGTGCAATCAAAACTGTGCAAAACAAAGCTACCCAATACAAGCACTTCCAAACTTATAAATCTGAGTTTGGCAATCATTTCCTGCATCTCTACTTCACAAACACCCCCCAGCCCCACCCAGTGCAATAAGGTGCTTCAGAGTAGTCCAAGAAAGGAACACCCCACAGAAAAGTCAGCATAGGTTGAAATCACAGGCATAAATTCCCAAAAGGGCATAGACTATGATTAGTTGGGTGATTCACTCAAGGAAAAGTATATTACAATAAATACCAAGAGTTGGTTTTTCCTTAACCTTCCAATTCATTAAGAAAATTGAGGCCCAGCTTCCTGAACTATCTCTCAAATAAATCTTTATCCTTACCCATCCTTCCTAATAGCCTCAAAGAAATAGATGCCCTCTATAGACACACAGCTAACTCTTTCATGGGGGCTCATGATATCGTCCCTCTTATTTCCTTCAGGACTTTCTTTCATTTTTCCCTCTCCATTCATGCATCATCCTTAGCTTTTCCCGCTCTCTCTTTCCCTTCAGGATAGAAATGATGTTCAAGTCTTTTCCTTCAGGACCACTTCCCTTCTTTCTACTGAGGCTTAACTTATATCGAATAAAGCACACAAACCATAAGGCTACATTCAATGTTTATACCCAGGAAACTAAAACTCAGAAAACCACAAAGAACATTATCAGCAGCAGATGGCTCAAGCCCCTGCCCATCAATATGCCCCCGAAAGGTAACAACTATTATGACATATTGCCAAAAATTAGTTTTGCCTGTTAACCGACCTTCATATAAATACAGTTGTACAGTAGGTCTCTTTTATTCTTTGTTCTTTCACTCAACATAATCCACTCCCACTTTTTTTTTGTTAGAAATTTCTTTATTCTTACTTATTAAGCACCAGCTTAATACTGCAGAACATTTCAAATCACCCTTCAACAACTCATTCTTCCCTCCCCCACCCAAATTCTTGATAAAGAGCTCTTCAAGTGAAGGCATGCTCTCTTCTCTCTTCTGTATAAAATTTTATCAAATAAAGGCAAATAACTATGTACATCTTGCTGTAAAATGCTGCCCACGGCTGTGGAAAGTGTCTGCCGAGGCTCCTTTCACTGTCTAGGCCCTGAAAGACTCTTGTTCATGAACTGTCTCTTCACAAAGCAAGTCCACCACTTGCTAGGTTTATCATTCTGAGGGTCAAAAACTTTCTCACAAAGTCTCAGTCCAGTCTCTTGTCTCAGCTGCTGCAAGTAGGCCCTCATTACCTCATCTTCCTGTTTGTTTGCAGGTTTGGCATAAATTGCATTAAGTGGAAAACCAGGCTCTCCAGGAACGGGAAAATTAGTGATTCCCAGCATATACATTTCTTTTTCACCTTGGCTTTTGGAATTGCACTTTTGGAGTTTCTTAAGAGACACTCAGAAATGTAGAGAGTTATATATATCAAGGTTCTATCAGCTTCATTCTTAATCTCATAGTTTTTGAAGAAGACATTGGCCTTGAAGTAACAGATGGCTTCATCCACAATATCTGTATCTTTTGTCTCTCTAAGGACAGGTCCTTTGAACTGACTTCTGATAGGCAACAGTGCCATGTTTCCAATGAGTTTGATGTCAGGGTCCATGAGAGAAGAGTGGTAAGCCGGTATCTTGGCGGCGCCCGGGTTTCAAACTAGATGAGGAGGCTGGGGTTCAAGCGTGGCGCTTCCCGTCCACGGCCCAGCCTGCACTCCCACTTTTTAAATACAAGCATTCTTCAGAGTTGCTCCCTCGGCCTGTCCTCACTCCACCCACTCAATCAAGCACTTTCATTCAGTCCAAACACTTCACTGACTGCCTAACATAGATGCTCCTTGAGCTCCCTCCAGAAATACTTGAATGTCCTTCAGGCACCTTAACTTTAACACATCCAAAATCTAAATTGCCATCTTTCCACCAACCTACCCCCCCCCCCCCCGCCCACAAAGCCAATTCCTGCTCCTGTATTCTGCCTGTTGGGCGATGGGATTACAGTCAATCAAACCAGAAACCTCCAAGTCATCCTGACACACAAACCCTGTCAGTCTTATGCACACTGTATCCCTGACATGGGATATAGTGACACACCTTCCTGACCTGGAAGACATACTCAAATTAGTGCCAGAATGAATAATAAATCCTGAACTACTCCTTCCCCCCCACCAACATATAATCATTCAATAAGACCCAAGAATTCTACACTCTAAGCAACAACAATTCCCATTCTGAAGTTCTTCATCTGCACTAACCTAGTCCAGATCTTTCTCATCTAGTGCTCAGGTAGCACCTTGGTCCCCATACCAGGAATGCCCTATCCCATCCACTCCTATTCCTAGTCTACTCTTTCCAGTATTCAAAATAATCTTCCACCCACCCCAACTGCAGAGACCTGATTAGTTTCCTATTTGGTATCACAACCACATTGTACAAACCTCAAAAGCGACACACTCTGTATTGCAATTCTTTCTTTCTCCCTACTAGGCTGAACTCCTTGAGGCAATTCTTTCTTTGGATCTCCAGCTCCTAACAGAGTGCTTTCAAATGTTAATGAAAGACAGCGCTAAGGCAGTAACCAAGTCTCTAGCCACTCCTCTCCCATCCATCCTCCAGCTGGCTACCAGTTAACACCCTAGAATACAAACCTAACCATGTCACCCCCACATACTTAAAATGCTCAGTAGCTCCCACTGCTTATCAAGTCAAGTCCTTAGCATGTGAGGCCTTTCATCATCTGGCCCCAACCTCCTTTTCCATTTCACCTCCAACCACTTTAAACTCATCACCTAACACTTCACCATTGGAGCTACCCACCATTTCCTACCTACATGGTGCCCTTTCATTCGTGCTTTTCCTGCCCCACCCTTGTCATGCAGTTCTAGCCCCTCATTCACAAAGGGAATCCTTCCCATGGAGCTTTTCCAAGGCATTCCATTTCTAGGGAGAGCTGCTTTATCGGGTTTCCGCGTTCCCTGAGCCCTCTGTAAATGCCTTCATTAAGGTATTTCAAGTTTTATTATAATTGTTTATGTAATTTACACACACACACACACACACACACACACACACACACACACACACACCCCAGATAGGAAAGCCTCGACATTCAAAAGGCATTCATCCTGAGAGCTTCATAAATTTAATATAAACATTATTTTTAGACCTCTCCACTTTTGTCCATAGCCATAGCCAGCACTAGCATTTATTTTAAATGCGAAAAAAATGAGTCATAAGGAAACCAAGTAAATAATGTTTATATCACCTTCCTGAGAGTTACTGCACGTACTATAAGCAGAAGGCAACAGAGCTCCACTGAGCTCTGGAAGCTGGATGGTGAGCCAGGTGCATTTACCAGCTAAACGGATGGCTTTAGTCAGTTTAACATGTACTACACCATTCACGTTCATCCTCTGCAAAATCAGTCCTCAACTGATAAATATTTGTAAATATTAAGAATAGAAGATACACCTTCATTCATTCTCATATCACCAACCCCTAACTCTAGCACCTGCTCCTTCAACTTTACTGAACTAGTGATATGAACTACTTTCATGAACTGACCCACAATTCTCTCATCACTCAAGCTGCACACGTGTCATCTTTGAGCTTCTTTCATCAAAATGGCCAATTAGCTACTGAGTCCTAGGATAACATCTTCACAGGTCTCCTTTTCTCCCTCCACTGCTCTAATTTAGGCCCTCAGTATCTCACTAAGCCACACAAGCTCCGAATGATTTCTTTCCTTCAATTCTAACCTCTCCCACTCGCAATTCATCCAATGCCATCCCTTCTTAAAGTGCACTGTGCAGCTGAATCAACCTGAGAATCTTCTAAGTCTGAGGTGGGGCCTGAGATTCTACATTTCTAACACGCTCCTGGGAGATGCTGATGATGCTACTCCATAGATCACATCTCAAGGAGCAAAGCTCCACTCAACATTATCCTGGAATAATGCTTACCTAGTAAGCAGTCAACAGGCAAAGGCCAGATGACCATCAATCAGGCGAGCACAGATTTCTGTGCTAGGTAGGAAACTGGCCTAGATGCCCTTGGTCCCTTCCAGTGCTCAGATTCTATGCCCTCCCCCTCACATATCCACGCAGTTGTCACCCATTTTATACCTGTGGAGCCTAGAAAAGCTATAACCTAGCAGGTATTTCTTCAATTATCACATTCACCAGAATCTGATTTAGTAACTATCCACAGACAACTCAGGTTGATCCTACTCCAGTATCACAAATGTTTCTAAAAGATAAAGAAGACACTGTGCAAAGGGATAAGCATAGTTGTGCTTATGATGGTACCTTAAAGATAAATGAACACACAACTTTCCTTTATCCATCAGTATTATTTGGAGGTTGAAGCCACTGGGGTTAATCTGCCAGTTTCTTAGAACCAAGAGGGCTGTCAACCATTTTTGTTTTATTGCTTGGTTGTGGGGAGGGGGTGAAGGTGGGAGATGTGACACACATGTCCAGAAGCAGGAAGCAATGACAGCTCCCAATTCTCTATTAGCAGCTGCAAGCTGATTCAGGATATAAAACAAGCATTCTGACTGTATTAACTACAAAACAAGCCCTAGTTTCAGAAATGGACTTTTATGTGGTATCTTCAGAATGACATTATCCTCTTAAGTAGTTCCAACATATCTGTTTACAGAACTTCTGTCATCATGTATTTATTAATGAGACAATACCATTCAGATTGTGGTTAAAAACACCAATCACTCTTACAACTTGGTTACAGAGCAAGGGATTTGGAGTGTCTGCTTTAAAATCACAAGGACCAATAACTACTCTCTATATGATTACACTGATGCTAACATTTCTGTTACTATCCCCCATAAAATCAGCTTGTCGAGTGTTGATATAACTCTAATGAGTTAACTTAAGTCTCTGTAAAAATTAGTCACAGAGGGCAAAACGGTGCTAATAACAGTGGAAAACACACATTGGCAAGTGATTAACCTCAATGTTGATGAGTATGAAGGAGAAGCATTTTCATTTGAATTAGAAATATAAATCAATTTATTTTAATCAGACAGGATCTGAATAACTTTTCTTTTTACCATGCTGTTTGTCATAATTTAAAAACAAAACAAAAAAGTAAAATGAAGATCTTTTTTCCAGTGTTGCCATTCACATTACTACACAAGACAATGTTTCACAGAGACATTTGCCTCCTATTTAAAACAAAAACAAAACAAAATTTATAACAGGCCATTAGTAAAGATTTAACTTGCCATATGTGTAGTACAAGTTTTCCAGCCATGGATTAAAAAGCTAGTATGTTGCTTTTGTTTAAATGAACACTCAAGAACTGTGTCTCCTCCTGGCCCAACAAGAAGTCTTCATCAGTGAAGATTCAAACACTAGATGAGCACAGTTAAAAATAAAATTTCCAGATTATGACCAACTCATCATCATCCAAATTTTACATTACTGCAGTCTACATGTCACTGAATTATTTTTTTAAAGATTTTATGTATTTATTTGACAGAGAGAGACACAGCGAGAGAGGGAACACAAGCAGGGGGAGTGGGAGAGGGAGAAGCAGGCTTCCCGCGGAGCAGGGAGCCCAATGCGGGGCTCGATCCCAGGACCCCGGGATCATGACCTGAGCCGAAGGCAGACGCTTAACGACTGAGCCACCCAGGTGCCCCCATATGTAACTAAATTAAAAGAAATTAACTGCCTCCAGAAGATAAACACATTTCCCATAACTCTCATAAATCTGAGGAATGAAAAACCCTCATAGGCCTTATAAAAAGAAATAAGAGAATGTCTTTCAAATGTATGGCAGGACCCTGGCACCAGGCTTCAGGGCAACATGGAGCATGCACACATTTGCATTTTCTTTTCAAGAAAGCAAAATTAGGGGCGCCTGGGTGGCTCAGATGGTTAAGCATCTGCCTTTGGCTCAGGTCGTGATCTCGGGGTTCTGGGGTTGAGCCCTGTGTTGGGCTCCCTGCTCAGTGCGGAGCCTGCTTCTCCCTCTCCCCTCCACTCGTGCTCTCTCAAATGAATAAATATCTTTAAAAAAAGCAAAATTAATAATTGCTTAATCCAGAATTTAGACCCTTACAAGCTGCGATACCACATGGAGCCCAAATGATTCAAGTGGATAAAAAGGCCTAGATGCCTAGATAGAAGGAAATACATAAATCTTAAAGGATGGAGCTGGAATTGCTACTCCTAAACTGGGTCTGACTGGATTTGAACTAGTAATTTATGGTTGCTCCCCAAACAATTCAGGGTCCCAGAATTAAGGCAATAGTCTACTCCTTCTGGTCCCTCAAGCCTTGGCTCCGGGGCCTCCTGGGGATTCACAACATTGCTACGACAGCCATCTATGAACCCTGCCTCTACTGGGACACTTTTCACCTTGGTATAAAAATGATGGCTTGCCTGTTTTTTTCCACAAACATGCCCTCAAAATTATAAGTATGTCAAGGGATCCTAGAAAATTCAAATTAGTCATCTCTGAATCAAAAGCACCTTTGACATAATAGATACAATAACTGATGGATGGACAGATGAAAGTATACTGTCTGCCAATCACTGAGCAACTATATATCCCATCTTCCTTAACGAGCCCTAATTAACTCTAACATTTGTGGCAATTTACTGATGCTAAGAATAATAAAACCACACTACATTTGTGTAACATCTCACAGTTTACAAAGCATTTCCACATATATCATCAAATCTGAACCTCCCAAAGTTCTTTGAGACAGATTTATTTTATCACTTCTCTCCTTCTCTCTCATGAGCTTAAGGAGGTTCAGAGGCTCATTCGAGGTCTCACATCAAGTAACGAAGCCCACGGTCAAGTCTAGGTGTCCGGGTCCTCCATCAATGAATGCTCTTTCCACCCTAAGCCCAGGACTTGGTTTCTAACAACCAGTACGACTGTGCCAGGCACTTTCACACATTTCATGTGATCTTCTCAACAATCCTGTAGAACACAAAAGCATGAACTCTTTCAACAGAGAAGGAGGGGCGCCTGGGTGGCTCAGCTGGTGGACGGTCTGACTCTTGGTTTCAGCTGGGGTCGTGATCTCGAGCCCAGAGTCAGGCTCTGCGCTGGGCAGGGAGTCAGCTTGGGATTCTCTCTCTCCGTCTGCCCCTCCCTCTCTCTCTCTCAAATAAGTAAATAAATCTTGGGGCGCCTGGGTGGCTCAGTCGATTAAGCGTCTGCCTTCGGCTCAGGTCATGATCCCGGGGTCCTGGGATTGAGCCCCATATGGGGTTCCCTGCTCAGCGGAGAGTCTGCTTCTCCCTCTGCCCCTCCTCACCCCCGCCCCTGCTCGAATTCACTTGCTCTCTTTCTCCAATAAATAAATAAAATCTTAAAATAATAAATCTTAAAAAAAAAAAAAAGAAGAAGAAGGAAAGAAGCAAATAGAGCTCCAGGGGCAGTGGCAGATAGAGAACTCAAGTCCATGCCTTAACTACTTCAAAATCTATGCTTCCCAAATGCTGATATGCCCAAACTGGCTCCAGAAGGTTATTAGAGATAAGTTCTCCACATTCAGCAAAAGAAGGTGGATACTGACTAGTTGACTGTGGTGTCAGATGCCTGGACCTGAGTTCTGTCTGTGCCTTACTCACTGTACAAATCCAGATGAGTTACTATACTGCTCTGGAACTCACTCCCTCCAACTGTAATACTAGGGTAATAATATGGTCTACCTCACAGGGTTGTTATGAGGCTCAAATTAGCTAATATATATAAAGCACTTAAAACACTGCCTAGCATGTAGTAAGGGTGATATAAATGTTTGCTAAATAACAAAATATTACTCAATTTCTTGAACATTATATATAGGGAGTTTTTGCACTTGTTTCTTCTAATTAAAAAAAATGCCATCTAGTTTGTCATTGTGGAAGAAATGATACTTGTAAACACCTAAATAAATCTGGCAACTGCAACTTTATTTCTTTTAGTATTTTAGGGCAATGGGTGTGGAGATTTTCCCTGTAAGTGTTAATGGATTCAAGTCTAGAATCTATTCCAGCTAAGATAATTTGGAACTTAGGCAAATACAATTAAAAGCCTACAGAAGAGAATCCCAGTTCTCTACCAAAGAGGGTCTAATAAGGCCATGAAATGCAACAGTAGTACAATTTTTGTCTTGTGGTCACATACCTAAGAACTGGTCACTAGTTCTGCCTACCAAAGGTGGCAGATGTTCCAACCTGACTTTTCTAGTTTGACATCTATGACTCTATACTTCCCATACCCCCACTAGAACTACTTCATCTCTTCTGGGAGTTCATTTACCTATAGCACTAAAGCACCATGAGTACCATTAGCACACTGGTCCCATTTCACAATTTTCAGCTATCTCAGAGTTATTTTGCATTATATTCTTGTCATCTCAATTCATGGCTACACACAGAAACCCCTTCTCAGGTCAACTAAGAAAACTTCAAAACACTACTGACAGAGTTATTACTATCTTGACAGGCATGTTAGTCTTCATTTTTCTATATTCAAAAGATAAATCATGTGTGCTTCATGGTGACCTTCAGAGTTGTCCCCAGAAATTCTTTAGAAGGAGAAAAAAGGAATCTCTTCAGCATAAATAAGCAGCTAAATGATGCCTAATGCAACATATATATATACATATATGTGTGTGTATATATACATATACATATCAGCATTTTATACTCCAGCTAACCCCATGCCCACCCTAGCTACTTCAGGATGACAAAGCATCCACAGGAAAAGAGAATGGTGATACATCCATATTCCAGAAGTACATGAGTTGCCATCCTAAAAGTAATGGTCACAGACTGCTATTAAGAAATTAGGGAGCAAAAAAGAAACGTAGTGGAAAGCAGATAAAGATCCTTCCCTTTCTCCCTATTTTCCTGAACAAATTCAAAATAGCTACTAAACCCATATTATTCTATATCATAGATTTTAATCTCTTATCAGTTAAAAAAAAAAGACAAACTAAGGAAAGTGGCATTTTATATCAGTGAAGAAATAACTCAATTATCCAATAAAAAGTATTAACACAATTTGTTCTTTCCTACTTCCTACGTTTCTTAAACAATAGATTAAAATTTTCGGCATAAAAAATAAAACTATAAGATACCACAGGAAAATACAGGAAATTTCATTTTTTAAACCTCAGATAGGGAGTCTTGACATAAATGTGTAATGGATAAAGAAAATAGTGACTTACAAAATAAAGCTAGTTTCCCTAAATATACCCCTAAAACAAATCTATAAACCAGTAGGAAAAAGCCAAATATCAAAAAAAAAAAGAGCAAGTGATATGAATAGATATGAATAGGCCATTCACAATAAGTTACCAATTAAGATGTGGAAAAAAAATGCTCCACGTAATTAAGAACTGCAATTTTTTTTTAAATCAAGATTTTTTTCTCCCAAGACTACTTACCCTACCCCACTCCTTCCCGTCCCATCCATAAATAGGACTACCACCTCCCATTAACATCCTGCCTTAACACTCAATGGAGAACACGTGTGGGGTGTGTGTAAGAGAACAAGTGTCCTTCAATTATAGCAGTGTTTACTTCTTCCCATAAGGAGGGATCCTTATTACATACAACTGAATTTCAGCTGCCCCCAGCCATACCACCTCTCCAAGAGACCATCAAGAGAAATTTCTCCCCTGTTTCAGCATCTGGAGTACATATTCTGCATGTCAGATACAATGTATTTTTACCCTTCTGTACTTCTGTACTTTAAAAAGTTCCCTTCCTCATATTAAAAATGAGCAGTCATCTTTGAGGAATTAATTGACTCAGTAGATTAACTTCCCTATAAGGAAAGCTAAAACTTTTGCTTAAGGTAAATGACTAAATTAAAACAGAGCCTAATATAGAAGGGAATCTCTCTCACACCCCTAAAAATATTCACAAACTGCCTTTTTGCTAAAGGGGCAGAAATTTCTTTTTCTCTCTCGCTCTCCCCGCTTCTACCTCTCTTTTAGGGAGAGAGAGGAGATATTCAAAACAGTAGCAGATTTCATGATAAAAGACTTCCAAAGCCAACAAACAACAAAAGCCCAAAGATTACTGAAGCCAGTTTTTTTTATTTTTTTATGTTACACAAAAGTAGAACTGTGCATGTGTGCGTAAGTAAGCTATGTGCATCTCATCGTGAGAAGACATCTTTTTTTTTTTTTTTTTAAAGATTTTTTTTTATTTATTTATTTGAGAGAGCGAGAATGAGAGAGAGAGAGAGCATATGAGAGGGAGGAGGGTCAGAGGGAGAAGCAGACTCCCTGCCGAGCAGGGAGCCCGATGCGGGACTCGATCCCGGGACTCCAGGATCATGACCTGAGCCGAAGGCAGTCGCTTAACCAACTGAGCCACCCAGGCGCCCGAGAAGACATCTTTTTAAAAAACTGAAATAAAGAATATAATGAATACTGAATCTTTTTAATGAACATGTTTGAGAATTTTTTTCAAAATCTATTTTTAAATGTTTCTCCCAAATATTTTTTAAAAGTCAATGATTTCTTTTTACATTTCCATTCTAACAATTTCAAGTTCAAAGTACTAGATGAATCACCATTGGTTTTTCTGATTTTCTAGTACTGCAACTCCTCTCAGCCAACCGTCTGTCAATTTTAAAGTTCTATCATTAAATCCCCCAAAGGGTAACATCACTGATGAAATCTAATTTCCCTCTATGCAATTAAGATACCCAACTGTTCCATCAGAAGCCCCTCCTTATAACTGTCCGCGATATGCAACCTCCCAAAAGCACTGATTAGAATGAAATGAAACTGGAAACATCTTGAAATCACAGAGAAACCACCAAATGTGTGACGTACACTCCATTTTTTTTAAACTTTCATTCTGAATATGAAATATAAGGAGGATCCAAAATTAAGTTTCTAAGTTCACAGTGTGGTGAAAAAAAGAACAATGGACAGATAATCCAAATCATGGGTGCTACTCCTAATTCGGAGACTGACTTGATCAATGATCTTAGACCAGATACTTAACCTCTATAGGTTTGCTTTCCTCATCTATAAAAATACAGATGTTGGGATCTCTGTGGGATCCTTAATTCTATCATTTAATCAAATTAACAATACAAAAATTTCATTTTCTTTAAGTGCTTTTTCTCCTGAGACTCTAGGCACCAGGAGATAGGCACACAGCTCATCAAGAATTAAAACTAAAGAACTAGGAAGTTTTGCATATTTGAATACCTCCAATACTTTACCATTAAAGTAAACTTGATAAACCAAATTCTGAAAGGATCTTGCTTTATACGTCAACTTAAGAAAAAACTCTAACTTTAAAAAGGATATATTTCTTTAAATTCGTCTCTAGCACACTGAGGTCTACATTGAGAAGTAGGGCTGGCAGAGAGTGAATCAAACATTACCTATACTCTCATCAGTCTGAATCTATACCAAAAAGCTGATCTACTCTGGTTGTCAACCTCAGGCTATCTTGCATATATGAAGGCCAAGTCCATTCCTTTCTCCCTGAGAAAATGCAGGGGATTTGACTCTTTTAAACCCATAGACGGGTCTTACAAAACTTAAAACAACTACAACTTTTAGTCTTTCTAATGGGAAGGAAAGGTTCTCATGGAGCCCCAGAATGTTAAGAGTTCAAAGCGATCTTAGACTTACTCCTCTCCAAGCTCATCAGTTTACTGACCAGGAAAGCAACGCCCAGGATAGATTAAAATGAACGCCCAAACTCATGCCAAGTTTCCCAGCTTTCAGACTAATTTCCTTAAACTACACACCATTTTTCCTCAAAGTGTGAAATAAAACCATGTAATTTTTTCCCCAAAGTTATTCTGAAAAACAAAACAAAACAAACAAACATACAAAACACCAACCAAGGTTACTCTCACCTGACCCCAGGACACATCAGAGAAACTCAAAAACCGTAAGGTAGCACCCATACAGGACTAAGACACAGCCAGACAAGCTCTCAAAATATATGGAAGGGAACAAAGACAGAATTCCTTAGGAATAAATTTCTCATAAATGACAAGGTAAAAAAATAAACTGGTTCTATGCATAAATTTTCACTCTTTGGACCATGTGTCAGGAGTGAACTGATTGTAAAATCCAGATAATTATTGAATAGGTAAGGAAAAAAGCAGAGATCATACTTTCACTGTATTTAAAAACATGCCTCATAGTTTAAAAGAAAGCCCAAATATTCTAACATATAAGGCAGCTATATGACAAGATTCATTCTCTAACTTCTTTTCACCAGATGTAGGCGTCAGTAGAAATAGGCAGCAACAAATACAAAACTCTTCCGGCTTGAAAAGAATGCAAAAGAAAAAAAGCTAAAAAGAAAAATCAACCAATTCAAATCCTCTCAAACCTCAAATTTCTAATCAGATTTTTCCCTCCTTATTAAAATGGTCTAAAACAAAATTATTTCAGATTTAGTTCAGTCTCCAACTGAATGCTTTCATATAACTGGAAATGAGACTAATTTTAGCAAGCTTCATTTGGGAAAGTATATGCCAAAAATTCTGAATTTTTTTTGTCTTTTGCTAAAATATTGACATTTAGAAACTTATAAAAACGTGTACAACCTACAAATAGACTTTTCCACTCCTTTTCTAATAGAACTTCTAGGTTCCAAACTCAGAAGCTCCTGGACTTGTACCTGAACAAGACACTTTATCATTATATACATCTTACAATGTACTAAAGCAACCTCAAATGTAAAAATACAACAGGGAAAAAATTATTTCAGCAAGAACTTGGCGTTCTGGGAAGGTTATGCTTGGTTTCATTAAACATACTAAAAGGTATTCTGGGCATATATTATATAGAAAATATGTAACCAAACCATTCCACCTCTAAATCAAAGTGTCATGACACTTCAGTAATGTAGTAACTGTCATTATGCTTGACTCAAAGGTACACTGTGCAACCTAGAAGAGTTGCTATTTCACAGTTAACCAAATATCCTAATGTCTTTTAATTAGACTATCACTAAAGTCTGTTCCTTCCAGATCTCTGAGTTTAAAATTTATCAAAATCTCCCAAAGCCTAGAGTTGAAGTTTCATACAAATCAAAACCCAACCCGTCACAAAGACTTAGGCTATAAATACCTAATATGTCTAAAGAATCCACATGGTCACTTTTTTTGTTTTAATTATACTATCTTCAGAAAACCGAACATAAGTATAAAAAAAGGGCTTGCCCTAGAAGCACAGGGACATGAGGCCAGATTCAAAACCCCTCATTACCAGTGTTACACCAGATGCCTGGGATTAAAGGGGTGGAGTGGGTTTTAGAAAGTGGGAATTTTTTTTTTTAAGGCTTCATTTTCCCAGACATTTTGATAACTTCTCTTTTTCAAAATGTCAGGCATCTTTTTTAAAGGAAAAGCTTTTCTACTGAGTGGCTTCAGGATCTCCTGACTCTCACAATACAATTAAACCCTTCTCCTGTCCAGATAGACTGAACTGTGTTCCATCCTGGCACATAACAAAATCATTAAATCTAAAATGCCTCATTTGACAGATGTCTCATTAAATTCATCTCAAAGTTGAGGTAAGAGATGCCTTTGAAAAGAAGGGGGGAAAAAAAACACCTGTTAACTCTAAGAAAACTTTGAGAGAGAACTGCTCTCTCAAAACCCACATAGAGCTTCACTCATGTGCAACAGAAGATATTAGTAGTATGTGGCACATCTAAAATCTCCTGCCCTGGGAGAAACGCCTCCGAGTGTATGTGTGTTTAACACATCCCTGGGGACCCAAACAGGATGGAAGGCTGAAGAATCAGGGCATACTCCACCAGCTGCTGAACAAAATTCCACAAATTCAATTCAACAAATGTTTAAACTAAAATGCCAAGTATTACACTAGGCTTGGATCATAAAGAATGTCAATGAATGTTATGTTACCAATAAATCAAATTCAGGGCTTTAAAAAGAAAGAATAAGAAACAACAAAAACACTTTACACTTTAAAAAATAATAATGACCTCTGGATAACCAATCATTTAAGGTGGTGGATTTAACAATCTTATAACAACAAAAAGATAGAACTCTGAACCCAGAAACTTGAAAACCTAACTTACACATTTCCTCTCCCTGCAATTATTTCACTGAGCACAAAAGACACACAGTTTAGAAACAACTATGAAATTCAGGGAAATTCTAGCTCTCTGTAATGTATGAATTATAAAAATAATTGTAACGATAGCATAGTAACACCAATAAAGCACAATCACTAAAGTACCAACAATTCTATTTTAAAATAAAAGAGTTAAGCAAGACTTTTCTGATGTATATTTTCAACACTTTACAAGTAAGGCTATGTTTTAAAGGAACTGAATTGCCACACCTCCACCCTGAAAAGTTATCCACTTTTCAGATGAAGTGTTAATTCTCTATACCCAATGAAGATTTACAGTTTAACAAATGAGGCATGGTCCAAAAAAAAAAAAAAAAAGTCATTAAGTAAACATCATTCCCTAACAACTTAAATGCAAGTATGACTATTGCAACCAGAATATTTACAACACTTCAGTACTCTTTCTGTATTGCCTATTTATTTGCCAGGCTTGGTACTTTAGGTTTTTAAAGGCAGCATGATAAAAAATAGGGCCATCAACATTTCACAAGGAATACCACTTTGGACTGGAGGATAATATCACCTCATTACCAACAAAAATAGCGTATTTTCTGAATGCTTCTAACCAAGTGAAAAAATCAAGTGTAAATGAAATTCAGCATCGATTCATGGAAAGTGATATGAATTGCAAAACAGAACATCCCAGCTCTCTATTCTCAGCTCTGCCAAGGACTGAAAAACCACAAGCAAGAGGCAAACCTCTCTGTGCATGTTTCTCCATCTGAAAAGAGGATTGACACCGACTCCTCCCTAATAATGTTTTTGAAACGACAAATGAGATAATTTATGTGAAAGCCCTTTAAAATTTTTTGAAGATAATAAAATCCAACATATTAATAAATGTTCTCAAACCACAGTTATGAAGGAAAAGACAGCATGCACTTTACATCAAAAACAACAAATATAAAATGTAAATATAAAACAACAAAAATAAAGTTAAATCCTTTGTTCTTAAAATTGAAAAGACTGTTCAAGCACACACTGGTGTCACATGTTCATACCACGTTACTCAATACTGCTGTAATTATAGTAATAAGAGCCTGCTGGTCAATATTACAGCTTAATGCTGAACCACCCCTTCTCGGTTTCCATGTAGGAAACCATGTAAGGTTTGATCATTCCCAAAAGAGAAAAAGAGAAGAAATATGAGAGGGGTTAGGAGACTGTTCTCCTGAGCAATCCCAATAAGTCACATAAAAATATCTTGTCCAAGATTCACCAGGCACAGTGGGTGTGCTCTCCATTCTCTCAACATCCTTTCCCACTATTACAATTTGAACTGAATTAGCTAGACTACTAAATCTAAAAGGTGGTACAAGAGTCAAAAAACATATAGTTTAATACTGCCCTTGGTCAATGACTCAGACTGCCCAGGGAATCCAAAACACAGAGCTCATTAATCTTTTGAAGTCCATTACTTATGTCAAGCAACATAAATTTTTAAACTTTTTAACCTAAAATTACTCTCTTCCAATTAGAATTTAAGATGGTTCATTTTAAAAGGAAATTAAATGCTAATGTACTTAAAATACTTAAAACCAGTAATTTCATATAAAGCCACTTAAATTTTGTCTTTTTAAATCAGCTAAAAGAATGCTTGAAAGATACAATAACAATTTTCAAACTAAGTTTTCATTAACAACTCTGTAATTAAATAGCACCTTTCATCCAACACCTTATAGTTCATTAAAGACTTTCATTTTACTTTACCCAAATAAGTATTTAAATATTCAAAGGCTGCAAATGCCTCTCAAAGACTTTTAATAATAACTTGAGTCAAGTTATAAATACTGAAATTCCATTGAAAGGTGACCTTCAAAAGAATGAAAGTTCTCTGCTGGACAAAAAAGTTTCAAAAAAAAAAAAAAAGCAGCTGACTAGATAACTAGATAGCAGATAATAAGCTCAATTTAAATACAGTAATGTATTCAAATGGCTTCAAAGGCAACTTCCTCATCTATCCTTAACTCCAACTACACATATAAACAAAAAGATGTGCACCAAAAGACTAAGTTATACGTAAAATTATAAAAACAAATGTGGCACACCTCTTAAAGGGTGTCCTCTAAAACAAACCTTAATTCTCTTTTTCCTAAGGAAAAGAATTACTACCAAAATGTAACACTCCCATTGGGTATCCTACATCCCTCTGCAGAGGGAATTTCTAGGAATCTCCTCCAGCCAGGTACAAACCCTCACTGTGTGAAGTCCTCACAGTGTTCCCCTAACAAGTAAGACCACCTTAAGGACAAGGCCTTTTTGTTCCTTAATAACTAAACTTTCTTGCAAAAGTTCAAATGGATTCACTATATGCTGAACTTTGTTCTATGGCAAATGAGTATCAACAGACATTTTGTATATTACCTTGGGTTTAAAATAGGCTCAACTCTGTGTAAAAAAAACAAAATAAACTAGCCATTTCTATAACAATCAAGCATCTTCCTTCTAGGACACCTGAACAATGGCTTCACATTCACGAATAGGTTGGATACTGCGTGTGACATCCATTTTACTAGCTATTTTTACAAGTATGTACACAGAGGCATGTGTGTATTTATGCTGTGCATAGAGATGAAGCAAGTAAGTTCAGAAAGAAATAATAATTACGGCTTTTCATAAAAAGCAAAACAAAGAGAGTAAAATGACCACACCAGAAATTTAAGATTCAACCAGAAAGAAAATCTGTCACTTTTATATTGATAAGCTTTAAAAAACAAAACAACAAAAACACTGTACGTCACTCAGAATATTTTAGACACACTTGAAGAGGCAATCAAGGGAATCAAAGATTTAAATTTCATGACTAGGACACCCGAAACCTTTCCCACTAACATTTATTGTAATCAACATCAGGAAAACAAGAGATACAGAGCTCTTTCTATATAAAATTTGTTCAATACTGTTTACATATCCTTTGCTTTATATATATTTCAGTTTAATTGGTTTGGTTATAAGAGCATTTATCATTCTCACGTTAATATTCTCATTCCAAGTGTGATTACCATTTAATGCTTTTGTAAAATAACAGTATTTTACAAAATACATGAGTTCCAGGAGAAAAGGATATATTGCTCCTCCTACAATCAAAAAAAAAAAACCCCCACCTATTTTCTAGGTCATAAACTTGTAAAGCCATGTCATCCAGTTGAGATATTATCTTCAGATTCTGCAAATGCTATTGTATTATCACATGGTTTTCTTTATAAGGCAAAAATCCATCAGAAATCCACTTGAATTATAGAAAAACTTCAATGAAACTTAAAAGAACATCTCACCAGGAATGTTACTGGTCTTGCATATTTCAATGTGGGAGTAAAGATCTCTTCATTCAAACTGACTAAGTTGCCACTAAGACACAAGTTGAACCAAAAACATTAAGTTAGAAAGAATGGCAACAGATTAATAAAGTTACAAGTATGATAATTTTTCCACCAGCACCAGATTTAACTCTCCTCATTTAACTTTGTTATGCTAACTTTGCTTTAAATAAAATTTATCATTAAGAACATAATTATTTAAACCAGAAAAAGATGCACACAAATATAAGGCTCCAATATAACAACCAGGATCTATAGCTCCCTAATTTAGCACCCACCAAGTCTTTAATCAAGAGCGAAACATTAGTCACTCCTGGTCAAGAATTAGATCTAATACATCAATCCTATCTCAAAAAGCTGGGAAAAAATAGAAAAATTAAAGTTTTCATCTAGAACCGAAAAAAAGAACGAGGAGGATTTTAGATCCCATCTCAAGAAATGGTAACCACTTCAAGTCTTATTGTGATCCCTATTTCAAGTCACACTGCAATGGTCAGACCGGGTTATAGAGGCTGGAAGTAAGAAATGAGAAATAGACATCACTTTTGGTGCAAGAATCAAACTTGCAGATGAAATTGAAATAAAGCAAAAAAAAAAAAAGCTCTGGAAAAAAGTACCACTAAGAAGGGTCCCATCTGTTAGCGAGGACTCAGTGGGCAAATGAGCATGACAGCTGAACGAGCGCCCCAAGTGACAAGAAAGGAGCTCCTGGGGGTCACGCAGGAATGGCCAACTGTGGACAAATGCACAAGGAGTGACCTGGAGCATGTCTGTTGGTCATTTCCCTCTGTCTGTATGATGTGCACGAGATGGTTTACCTGAAATCCCAAACTGCCTCAAACCCAGCCTGCCCTCGAGGCGAGGCCTGAAGAAAGTCCCCTCGTTGTTAAAAGCACTACTGCCTCTTTCAGAAGTAGCTGCTACCCGTGTTTCCTGGGGGCTCTGCCACCTCTTCCAACAGCGCTTCCCCACCTCTGGGCCCTCAAGACTGACAGCAACTCGCGGATTTTTAAATTGCTCCACTTAGTATTACACAGAGGGGAGGTGAAAGCTGTAAAGAAGTAACAAACACTCCCGAGGACGTACAGGTACTCTTGGTCTGGACAGACGGCCGACTGTACTCATTCCTCCGGACCTAAAGTTTTACACCCCACACGTCACAATACAGGTGAACTCCTTACCTGCATAGAAGCGGATGAGGCAGCCAATCTCCGAGTCCATGCCTTCCTCCTGCACCCTCCACAACTCCCCAAATCCCAGTTGGAAGAGGTAGTCATTCTGGATCTGCAATGGCTTCTCGTCTGCCTCCAGGCGCCGGGTGGTCTCTCCGTGGAGCTGCACGTACAGGGTGGGCGGCGGAGGCGCTTTCTCCGGGGCCGCCCCGTTCCCACCCGGGGTCGACTGGGGGCGGCCAACGGCCGCAGCTGCAGCCGCCTTTTCCTCCCGAGGCCGGTCGCGGGCGGCCCCTCCCGGGCAGTCAACGCCCCTCGGGTCTTTCGGCTGCAGCAGAGGCGGGGAGGCCGTCGGGGAAGGCGGCCGGGCGCCCGCCCCGGGCCGGGATGGCGCGGAGCGGCCGGGCAGGCGGGGCTGGCCCGGGGCCGGGGCCGGGTCAGCCTCGAGCTCCTCGGACGACGAAGAGGAGCCGCTGCCGCAGCTGTAGGGGTCCAGCCGGTCGGACACGCTCTCGGCGCTGGGGCTCAGGCTGAAGCTCTCGGTGTCGGAGGCCGGGCCGGCGGCTGCGCCGTCCGGGGGCTGCGGGGCGCCCGGCTCACCCGGGCTGGAGTCTGACGGCGCGGGGCTGGCGCGGGAGGCGCGGCGCGCCCACCCGCCCGGGCCGCCCGACAGCTGCAGGTCCGCGGGAGGCGCGCGCCGCGGGCCCCCGACGGCAGCCAGCCCGCTCCTCCCGGGCGGCGGCCCCAAGTCCCGGGGTTCCGCAGGCGCGAGCCGGGGGCCGACGTCGGGGGGCCGCTGCGTGTCGGTCGCGGGGCCCGGGCCCTTGCCTAGCACCTTCACCACACCGCTGCCTTTGTGGCCCACTTGCAGGAGGCGTGCGGCCACCTCGCCGGCCGTGGTGTCCAGCGTGCAGAGCACCGGGCGCAGGTAGGTCGAGGCCAGGTGGCGGTCGAAGACGTGCACGCAGCCCCGCTGGAGCTGGTGCCTCACCCAGTCCCGGTCCGACGGCTGCAGCTGCAGCATCTGCCGGTGCTTCAGGAGCAGCGTCTTCCTGTCCAGGCTCCGGGTGCACAGCGACGCGGAGGCCGAACAGGAGGCAGAGAGGCCAGCGGCGCCGGGGCAGTGCGAGGCGGCAGCAGCCGCGGACGACGACGACGACGAGGAAGAGGACGAGCACGATGAGGCGGCGGCGGCCGCGGACAGATTCCTTTTCAGCCGCCCTCTCCTCAGCAGGAGGGAGTTGGCGCCGCTGCCGGCCCCGGGCACCGGGGCAGCCCCGCCGGCGGTGGGCTGGGGCGCCCCGCGCCGCCGCCGGCGACCCGCGCCTCCCGCCCGGCCCGGCAGCGGCCCCGGCTGCGCCTCGCCGGGGGCCTCTTCCCGCGCCCCGCCGGTCGGGGCCGCCGGGGTCAGCGCGGGCTCCAGGCTCCGGCCGCCCCCGGCCGCTGCCGCCAGAGCCGCCGCCGCCACCGCCGCCGGAGCCGGAGCTCGGTCCTCCCTGCTGGTCTCTGGGAGTCGCTGCGCCGTAGCCGCGGCGGCGGGCTCCATTGCAGTGGGGCTTCGCGCTTCCCCCCCAGCTCCGGAGGCAGCGGGAGGAGAGGGAGGCGGTGAGGCGAAGGTGGGAGACGGCGGCGGCGGCAGCGCGGGGAGAAGGGAGAAGCCAATGGCGTTCGGCGCGGCCGTTCCAGGGGATTATGTGGCAATTCGGAGCATTCCGTCGGTGTCTCGGTGTTCCATCCCGCGCGCCCGCCCGCCTCGCCGCCACCGCCCCCCCTACACACGCCCTCCCCGCCCGGGTCGCGGGCTCGGGAGCGCAGGCCCCGCCCGCTCCCCCCCCCGCCCCACCTCGCCGCGGCGAACCAGCCGCGTAGCCGGGCTCATTGAATATTAATCACGCGCCTGGAGCGGGAAGGCGGGAGGCGGGCAGGGCGGGAGATCCACGAGGGCCTCATGAATATGCATTGTTAGCATGACGGCATTCCCGGGAGGAGTGGAGAGAGCTGGAGGATGGAGGGGAGGCGGGGCTTCAGGGTAAACAAACGTGACGCGTGCGTACGAGGGCGGGGCGGGGGGGGCAGTTTCCCGGGAGGTTCCTGCGCCGGCCTTGGGAGAGGGGCCGGCTGAGAAGAGAGAGGCGCCGGCTGAGAAGAGAGAGGCGCGCGGTGCACGCTGGGAGTTGCGGTTCTATTGCGGGACAAACATGCCCGAGGAAAACATGGCGAACCACAAGCCCCAGAGTTCCTTACTTTATGCCCCTCCTTGCAGCCAGCCGCTGGCTATGGGCAGTGGGTATTGTGCCCTCTGCTGTTAAACTCTGTACCTGGGAATGTTCTTGTTCTTTAACTTGTGCCCAACCCGCCCATTCCCGTTCCCCACAAGACTTTCGTTTTCCCTGATTTAAATTGAGGGCTTTGAGGAACTCTACACGGTATGAAGGTCCCCGTTCCTTGGTTCTCACTTCCACCCACTGTATGAGATGCAAAAACGCACCCAGAGCACCACAGGATAACTGGCCGTGGAAGTGGCCAACCTCAATTTTCCGCGCTTTTTCCAGGCCAGGGAAGACAGCATCTGGAAGTTCTAACTTGGACAGTTGTTGAAAGCGCTTTTTGTTAAATCGTACAACCGCGAGCCGATCCTCCCGCAACTATATGTGGGAAGGAAAAAGGCAAAGTGTTGGGGTCTTTTTTCCCATTGACCTTAAAGTTTGAAGTAACTTAATAACAACGGAAGCGGTGGAAAGTAGAAGAAATAATGGACTGGAGACGTGGTGGGATATGAGATTGGCTCGTCCTGTGTATTCTCTCTTATGTGTTACCTTGTTTTTTCTTTAAACATTAAGGAGAAAAAAATGGTTTTTGCTGCTACAATGTTTAGTTGTGGTCTGAAAAGTTGCACTTTCTTATCAGTTAAAACAATACTGTAGGCTACACTAGAATAGCTTGCTATTTAAAAGAATTTAGTAAACATTTTTAATTGAATTACCATTCCTCAGATTGTTTTATAAATCTGGATTTTCACATGAGAGATTCTGTCAACTGCTACTATCCAGGGCCTGCCTTAACTTCAATAAAGTTACTAAACCTGGAAAGGGGGTGGGGGGGTGCCAAGGAGAGAGAAAGAGAGATGAGGAGTGCCTGGCTGGCTCAATCAGTGGAGCATGGGACTCTTGATCCCGGGGTCATGAGTTCAAGTCCCACTTGAGTGTAGAGATTCCTTAAAAATAAAAACCTTAAAAAAAGAAAAAAGAGAAATCAGCTAGAACTTGTCACTGAAATAAATTGATAAGGGCAAGGAAAGTCACGCTTAGGTTATCTACACAATTCCATTGAAGAGGAATGGAGGATGCTACCAGGATAAAAATAAATATTTCTCTTAATTCTTGAAATTCCTGAAAATGATTTTCTATATCTTTCTTTTGAAATCTTACCCCTTGGCCTCATGAAACTAATTTTTATTGCATTTCAATTCAATCAACAGCACAGAGTTCCATTTTTTTAAATTAGGGAGAATGCAAATTCTCCCAAGAGATAAGACAGTCACGTCAATGAATTTAACAAGTAATCATAAACATATTATACACCAGTCACTATGGTAAGCAATTGAATAAATCAGACACTGTCCTTGCCTTCATAGAGCTTATAGGTTATGAAGAAAGACATTCAACAAGTGAGAGGGATGTAGAAAGGGGAAAA
The DNA here is from genome assembly GCF_964656455.1 of Halichoerus grypus. Lineage (NCBI taxonomy): Eukaryota > Metazoa > Chordata > Mammalia > Carnivora > Phocidae > Halichoerus > Halichoerus grypus. The sequence goes on from NC_135724.1 coordinate 13,665,644, forward strand.
TACAAGGTGCCATGAAAAGAAACAAAAATAAAACAAGGGGAACTGACCTTCTCTAGGAAGTCAAACAATAGAGACTCATTTTGGATGAAATTTTCTGTAACAAATGAAACTGGGTAGTTGCTGAAGGATCTGTCTCTGAAAGAAAGGCAGAAAAGAGGTAATGATATTGAAGATAAATTTCAGAGGCAGAAAAGAGGTAATGATATTGAAGATAAATTTCAACGACACTAATCTGTATGTTGCCTTGAACAACTCCTAACACAAACTATTCGTTCTAGAAATGAAAAGAATGGTCTTTTAATTTAGCCTTTCTTAAAGTAGATTAAAAAACAAAGAGCATGTTAAATTTCAATCCTAAAATATGGACTGTTTACACCTCTTTATATTCATTAGTTCCTTAGCTGATTTCCTACAAACCTGTTTAATTTTTGCTATTTAAGAAATATGGCTTATAGCTTATAGCCCCCATATAGCTGCCTTCTAAAGGGATATTTCTTTAGCTAATGTACCAAACTCAGGGAAAGTTTGTTCTAATCATAAATACTGTTACCATTGGCCTAATGTCCATTTGCATCCTCTCTAAGAAATTGTAGTACTGTACTTAATCTAGCTCTGGTTCCCGTCATTCAGCTTTATACAATCACCCCAACTCTGCATTTTTATCCTCTAGGAATTTTGTTTACTCTTTGAAGGTATTTATAACCAAAACACCTCCTCCAAGGGGAAAAAAATTAAAGAAAAAACACAGCTCAGAGAATTTAGTATCCAAAGTACTGGAGGTAGGAGGGGCTGGGAGTCATCATACACACCTGCCCCACTTAGTATGAGGAATTAGTGAATTGGGAGGAGGAGGGGCATAATGAGTAGTGTCAATGTTAAAGTATCTCAGCATAAAGAAAAAAGGAAATACATTCCAGCCTAAAAAACAAAACAAAACAAAAAATCCTGTGTTGGGGACAGGGTGAGGAAGAAGAATGTAGAATATAATTTCTACATAGATGAACTATTTCATGCACAGCATCCATAGTCTGAAAGGTGCCATATTCCACTGCACCCAGAATAATAAAAATCAGAGTTGAGAGAAGAGCAGAAGAACAAGGGTGCACAGTGTGACCCATCCCTTGTTCCACCTCCAAACCTTCAATAAAGTCACTAAACTTGGAGGTGAGAGTAGAGAGAGAAAGAAAAGGAGAGTTCATAGAGAATACAGTCCCCCTACCACTAGATCAACTGGAACCTCACAGCTGAAATAACAGACATTGATAAGGGCAATGAAACTTGTGCTTAGAACTTGCTAGTATCATGGAACATCATTCAGACCATCTGAGCCAACCCACACCATACCATTTCTCTGAATAAGAAAAGGATTCCAGTAAAGGACAAATGTTTTCCAGATACCCATGAAATAGCAGCTTCTACTAAAAGTAGAGTGGGGAATAGGCCAGTATCCTGAAACCATGTAACTCATGAATGCCCCCTACCCTTTAAAGTGTTCCAAATGTACAGTCTAATACCACATTTCTGACTAACCACACTCTTCAAAGAATCACATCTTAAAATGCTAAAAGATAATCCTGAAAAGAAACAACAGATGTAAAAGCTGCAAACCCTGATGCCAACTTGTTAAAATATTTTCACAGCTAAGTATAGAAAAAGAGAACATAATTTTCAATTTACTGCCACAGTTTATTTTATGCTGTGTGATTTATAACTGACTTGCTGTGTTTTGCATCTAGGTTAATCCTGTTTGCATCCTTAGATCCAAGATAAAAGAAACCATCGTTGGAATTTTTTTCTAATATAAGCAGTTGGAATTTTAATGGAAGCATGAATTGATAGCTGGGATGGTTTCAGTCTGAATTGCTAAGGGCTCAGCTGTGTCCAGAAATAAACTCAGAAAGATGCAATATACAATGTAATACATTTAGTTAGCACATTATGAACATGGGATCTAATTATAGTTTCACATTCTTACATCCCTTGAGCTACTAGTGGTTTACCATGCCTAAATTGCTCACTATTTACTCATTCTTTTTTACTACGAGGGACCCATTTAGCAAATTACTGCTCTAGTGCACTAAATGGGCCCCAGGTGGCTAAACTGAATTTGTATGTTCCCTTCTCACTGGCAGGAAGATACCTCCTGTTCTCTCTAAATCTTTACCCCTCCCTCACAAAACTTACCATTTGAACTCTCTCCAGAGCTCAGATTGCCACTCATTTTAGGTAGTCCACTTTATAAATACACTTCAGGGGCGCCTGGGTGGCTCAGTTGGTTAAGCGACTGCCTTTGGCTCGGGTCATGATCCTGGAGTCCCTGGATCGAGTCCCACAACAGGCTCCCTGCTCAGCAGGGAGTCTGCTTCTCCCTCTGACCCTCCTCCCTCTCATGCTCTCTGTCTCTCATTCTCTCTCTCGCAAATAAATAAAATCTTAAAAAAAAAAAAATGAAATTTATAAATACACTTCAGAGCTTTTCAGATTTTTAGTGCACCCTTTTAAATCCCATGATTCTTTGTCTTTTTCTTATTTCTCACGTCCTGCCTCATAGAAATAAACAGATGTGTTATATTACATCACAACAATGAAGTATTAAACCAAGAAATAAAGACCTTGTAATCCCACCTCTTCCAATAACAATGTAAATCACCTGGGGCACTTATTCAACAGATACTTATTGAAAATCTATGTGTGGGCACCATTTACCCCCAGTAAATAGTATAGACAAAAATACCCGCCCTAAGGAAGCTTGTAAATAACATTACCAATCTTGGGGTGCCTGGGTGGCTCAGTCGTTAAGCGTCTGCCTTCGGCTCAGGTCATGATCCCAGGGTCCTGGGATCGAGCCCGGCGTTGGGCTCCCTGCTCCACAGGAGGCCTGCTTCTTCCTCTCCCACTCCCCCTGCTTGTGTTCCCTCTCTCGCTGTCTCTCTCTGTCAAATAAATAAATAAAATCTTTAAAGAAAAAAAAAATAATAACATTACCTATCTTTTTAAATCTTTAGTTAAAACTGACTTCCTCTTTTCTTTTATATAGAAGGTTCTTGTTTTAGGCAAATGGGAAATATGGCAATCTAGATATATTTGTTACACATTAGGGTATAAATGTTTACTCCCAAAGTATTCTATATTCTTTGTCTTATATATGAATTCATCATACAATTGCTTAAACACTGGACCTTTATAATATTTATACATTTAAAATAGATTAATTTAAAAAACTGATTTATACTCAGCTTTTTAGAAACTCATTTTGGGTTCTAATCTGTCCCAAGTACCTAAGATCTCTTTCCACCAAGATTCCTAACTAACAAAAATCCTTCCGAAATCATCCCAAAGCATTTCTCCTGAATCTTTCACGAGTAAAAATAGAAAAATAGTCTCCAGATAATGATTCCCCTATATTTATGGTCATTAATTATACCCTAAAGCAGTAACATGGGTATTCTCTTTTTGTGCCCCCAAACCGAATGATTATAGGAGACAGAGTCCATTCCTAGAAATCTTACCCTTTTCCCCTCTACTTCCCATCACATCCACTGGTCTGGACTCCTACATACAGTTGTTTCTTAGGGCTGTCATAACAAAGGACCACGAACCAGATGGCTAGAAACAACAGAAATTTATTCTCTCACAGTTCTGGGGCTGGAAGTCCAAAATCAAGGTGTCCCCAGGATCATGCTCCCTTTGAAGTCTCTGGGGACACCCTTTCTTGCCTCGTCCAGCTTCTGGTGGTTGCAGCATTCCTCGGCTTGGAGGTACATCCTTCAATCTCTGTTTCCTAGCATCTGTCATTGCATGGCCTTTTCCCTGTATCCTCATGTCCCAACTCCTCTTCTTCTAAGGATGTCAGTAATTGGATCAGGGCCCATTCTAATCTATCATGATCTCATCTTAACTTGATTGTATCTGCAAAAACCCTATTTCCAAATATGTTCACCTTCTCAGGAACCAAGTAGATGTGAATTTTGGTTGGGGACACTCCAGTATACTAGGTGTTTTGTAGCATTCCTCAGGAGTGACAATCTGAAATTTATCAGACTTCTAGATTTCAGAGATTCGTAAAATCCCATCACCCAAAAAAACTGGTGACCAAACTAGGGATATAAACCTTTTACTCATTCATTTAAATATTCACTATGTCTCCTATGTCAGGCCCTAAGCTAGGTCTGAGTACATAATAGCAAATAAAACAGTTATAAGCATTGCCCTCAAAACTATTTTTAAACTATAAATACCATAAATATACTATTAAAGAAAGTACATTTTAACACACACACAAAAGTAGGAAAGACAAGTCTCAGCATAGAAGGTATTCTCTTTAAACTGAACAGAGTTAACTTTATGGAAAACTCCTTACTTTGTCCTTTTTTCCCTCATGTTACCACTAATCAAGAAAAATACCATGGCAAACCAGTGCCAGATCTCAGACCGGCATTTGGTAACCACAGCCTTAGGGCTTGCAAAGAGTTATCTCTAGTGCTCTTCCATTCTGTAGCCTATAAAATGTGGTTAGGTGAATACAGAGCTATTACTTGCCAGAATTCAACAATTTAACGCCACCGGTTGCCTTATGGATCAAAATACTACAAACTGTAACCACTACACCAGTACCATATAACATGTATGATCTTACCATACTCTGTGGTAACAATGGGATGCCAGGAGAATCAAGTAAATGCCCTCATGCGCAGGTGGGTGTATGAATAAGTTGGATATAATGATGGTGACAATGGCAGAATAACATTCTCAGCCTTCAACACATTCCACAATTAAAAGGTAGCCCCACGTAATATTTTGGAGGAGTTCAATAACATCTAAGAAGTCCTCATTCTAGTCCTGGTTCTATACTAACTAGTTAAGTGTGACATTGGGAAGACATTTGCCCCCAAGGAGGTTTCAGTTACTGATTTAGAAAACCAAGGGACTCAGCCAGATAGTGTCTCTAAAATCTCTTCTGGCTCAAAAAAATATTTCTGATTCTGGCTAAAACCAACATTGTCTAATTTGGAATATTGGCAAATGTTTTTGTTAGTCAAAATATGGAGATCTTCACATTTAAATGCTATTCACGTGGGGGGGGCAAGCCTTTTAAGACTGATCCTTGCCATTTAAAAGTTTTTTTTTTTTAATTTAATTTTATTATGTTAGTCACCATACAATACATCACCAGGTTTAGATGCAGTGATCCATGATTCATTGTTTTCGTATAACACCCAGTGCTCCATGCAGTACGTGCCCTCTTTAATACCCATCACCAGGCTAACCCATCCCCCCACCCCTCTCCCCTCTAAAAGCCTCAGTTTGTTTCTCAGAGTCCATAGTCTCTCATGGTTCATCTCCCCCTCCGATTTGCCCCCCTTCATTTTTCCCTTCCTCCTCCTAATGTCCTCCATGCTATTCCTTATGTTCCACAAATAAGTAAAAGAGTTTCTAATGCATTTAAAATAACAGCAGGTTTATTCTGACATTTAAGAAAACTGCTGGGTTTTCAGTCCTTCGAAATCTGAATTTGTCATGAGTAGGAACCAATCCATGACAACAAGATCTACAGCTTCTGATTCCCAAATTTCAGGGTCTTTATCAGTTTTCCTTTTATAGTTACAGATGGGTAGAAATCTCAGCACGAAGTAAGGTCGGGGCACAGAACATCAGCCAGTGAGCACATGTGTACCAGGAGACATGGACAAGGATATCAATAGAAGCTGCAGTTAGCAAAGCCAAATGGAATCAACCCACATGTTCATCAACAGTAGAATGGATAAATCAGTGGTAGTACAGTCTACATTGAAAGACCAACAAAGCAACAAACATGAATAAATGATCGCAATGCTGGGCAATATGAATGAATCTTGGCAAGTTGAATGAAAGAAGCCAGGCCCAACAGAATACTTACCATTTGATTCCATTTATACCAAGTTCAAGAATAAGCCAAACTAAACTATATATATATGTATATAGATATACTATATATATATGTATATAGATATACTATATATATGTACATATACATATATATCTATATACATATATAGATATATATATACTTTTTTTTTTAGGGATGCAATTTAGGTGGTAAAACTGAAACAAAAGGAAAAGGAAGTAAATACCACAAACCACTAGGGGGGAGCAAGTGAAAAGATGCCTGAGGTGGCCTCCGGGATGCTGACAGTGTTCTGTCTTGACCTAGGTGGTTACCTGGGTCCCTCTTTTTAGAAAATGTGTTTCAGTTGTACATTTGTGTTTTGTATACTATCCTGTTCATATTATGCTTCATAACAAAGGTTTTTGAAAAAATCAACTGTGTTGGGGGGCTTGGGTGGTTCAGTCGGTCAAGCGTCTGACTCTTGATTTTGGCTCAGGTCATGGTCTCAGGGTCATGGGATCGAGCCCCATGTTGGGCTCCCCGTGCATTGGGGAGTCTGCTTGAGATTCTCTCCCTCTCCCCCTCTCCCCACTCACACTCTCTTCCTCTTTCTAAAATAAATAAATAAATCTTTTAAAAAAATCAACTGTATGGTTTTCGTTATAATCTGAACTTCTACATTTTGTCTATAATCAAGAGTTTAAAGTTAAGTTTCCTGCCACTTATTTCATTTAGAATTTTATTTATAATTTAAAACAATAAACTGTAAATCTAATTTAACTTAAGAGAGAACTTTATTAATTCTAAGAGTAATAAGTTTATTATAGAAAGTCTGGACAATACTGAAAACACTAATGATGCAAAGATGAACAAAAAAATCCAGTGACTCCCACTTATTTTCACATATTTCTTCTCAGATTTTTATTTATTTATTTATTTAAAGATTTTTATTTATTTATTTGAGAGAGACAGGGAGAGAGACAGAGAGAGCATGAGCAGGAGGAGGGGCAGAGGGAGAGGGAGAAGCAGACTCCCCACTGAGCAGGGAGCCCGACATGGGGACTTGATCCCAGGACCCTGAGATCATGACCTGAGCCGAAGGCAGACATTTAACCAACTGAGCCAGCCAGGCACCCTCTTCTCAGATTTTTAAATGCATTTTAATGTAGTAAAGATCATAAGGTAGCTACAATTTTTTAACCTGCTTTTCTCACTCAAAACTATTCCATAAACACCTTTCCATGTTATTAAAAAACTCACTCTGAACGTAATTTTTAATTTTTAAATACAAATGCATCGTTTCTGGGGTGCCTGCGTGGCTCAGCGGGGAGTTTGCTTCTCCCTCTCCCTCTGCCCCTCCCCCTGCTTGTGTGCGCTCAATCTCTCTCTCTTAAAAAAAAAAAAAAAAGCATCATTTTGGCGAAACATGATTTATTTAAGAGCTCCATAAAGAATAAATGAATGATCAAGCAGGACATTATGCTTGCCCTCAGTGTTTTTATGCCATTTTTGTATTATTCTTCCTTGTGGAAATAAGAACATGGTTACAGTCTATTTTGCCAGTCATCTTTCCTTATCTCCCCATCCTTCAACCACAACTTAGCCACATTTAAATCAGGCAGTGTCCAAAATCCTTTTTAGATGAGCTTATGAAGAAGTGGAAGTGAGGAAATATCTATCAAATGCCAGATTTAGCAAACAAAAACACAGGACACCCAGTAATTGCACTATTTCGACATGTCCGTATGATAAAGTATTCATTGCTTATCTGAGCTTTGATTTTACTGGGTGTCCTGTATTTTATCTGGCAGCCCTATGCCAGGGTCACTGCCAGGCCTATCCGTAGGTTTTTCTCATCCCTTTGACCCCTGTGAGAGTTATATATAATTCCCATTGTAAAGAATAGAGCAGAAATTTAATCTTTTCTCAGCTCACACAGCTAGAAAGGGGCAACGAATAGAAACCCAAGCTTTCTGACACCAAGATTAGGGCTCCAAATGTGGTGGCCTTCCCCCCTGGTGCTTGGGTAATACGGGGCCCCGACGCCCCCTCAGTGAGAGAGGGTGTTTGGGTTTCAATTTGTTGCTATTGTTTCTTTTAAAAAATTGCTCATCACTGCTCTCTATTGTTATGTTAAAAAATGAGTACTTAAAAAAAAAAAGAAAATGAGTACTTGACCCAGGTGGCAGGGCCAAGCTAATGAACATGATTCAGAAACGAGCCCCAGGCTGGGGCGCCTGGGTGGCTCAGTCGTTAAGCGTCTGCTTTGGGCTCAGGTCATGATCCCGGGGTCCTGGGATGGAGCCCCATGTCAGGCTCCCTGCTCCGCGGGAAGCCTGCTCCTCCCTCCCCCACTCCCCCTGCTTGTGTTCCCTCTCTCTCTGTGTCTCTCTCTGTCAAATAAATAAAATCTTAAAAAAAAAAAAAAAGAGCCCCAGGAAAAGAGACTTTTCATGGACACAGAGCAGCAAGGGGGGGCTCGGACACGCCCTTCCTCCCACCCCTCCCCCACCACCGGCCTCTCTTTTGACAGTCAAATGAGACGGTTTTGTTTTAGTCACTCCTAGAAATCCCAGGAGTGTTTGGGTATTTGGGGTTTGTCGGGCTTCCCCTCCCCCCATATTTTGATTTAAAGTAAGTAAGTAAACCCTCCATAACTGGTTCCTCTGGAGTTGGACGAAACAGGACCAGAGTGTAAGTTACCTTCATCTTCTCCAGGCCAGGAACAACCCCAGCCCTACCACGTGGCTCATGGAACAACCTGAACTGTCTCTCCTGCTCACTGATCCGTTTTAGCCTTTCGGCTTCCCTTCCCCCGACGCAGATTCTTTCCAGACAAGCCACTCGGCCAACCCCCCGGATTCACTACCTCTCTTGCACAGGACACACAATTCCCTGGGCCCCGAAAGGAGGGACAGTGTTGGCGGGGAGTGGGTGCAGGAGACAGAGTGGAGCTGAAACCAGAAAAAACCGTCCCAGGCCCCAGCTATGCTCCTGAGATCCCCCTGGACGTGGCTCTCGGGACAAGCCCAGGTGAGGAGGTGGGGCTTTGGGGGAGGACACAGACCTCCTCGGTGCCGCCCACAGAGGCCCCCAGTCCTCACTCCAGGCAAACACATCTGGCCAATGGCCTCCAGCTCTGAACCAAAGAAGAGCAGAGGTTCTTTCTTCTGCGCCTGGGGAAGCAGGTGTCAAACTCACACCCAGCATCTGGAACAACTAGCAGCTCTGCTTCCCTCCCGCAGTCCTGATAACCATCAGCTCCCAGAGCAGCTCCCTGACCAGGCTGGTACTCTTGCAAAGCCCACCCAACTTGTAGGCAGATAAAGTAGTTGGCCCGGGGAGCAGGTGGTGACTCTAGTGTGCATTTATTAATAGTATCTTCGCCAGGTCTCTGAGAAGAAGGTGACCAAGACAACCTTAACGTTTCCCCTTGAGACAGGCTTCTTCCTGACTGCAGGCCCCCGACCTCCCTTTATTTAGAGGTTTTCTTTAGAACATTCGTAACTATGGCTTCTCTGCCCTTCCGAGATGTATGTAAATCTTTTTTAAAGCCTCTTGCCAGTTTTTCAACCCAGAAATGGTTTTCTCAAGGACCTGGGAGCCACCTCTTTGAAATGCCATCGAAGGAGACAGCAGAGCTGTCTCTTAGTCCCTATGGGAAACTAAGAGCCTAACTGCAGTGGGGGTCTTGCTCCAAGTTGCAAAACAACCTCCTATCATAAAAATGTAGGCAATGTATTATTCCTTTGGAGAATTCAATTCATAAACACAGATGGCCCAACATCCTCCAGTACTCTCTCACTTGCTCACCTCAGCCCTTAAAAACTCTTCTGCCCCCTGTTTTAGTGGAGGAGCTCAGGCTGAGTTCTGGTCTCTCTCCCCTACTACAATAACCCTGAATAAAGTCTTCCTTTACTATTTAACTTTGGGGCACTTTTGCTTTGGAACAGGAAATCTAGTTCCTGATTTTTCCCCAACCGTTAAACAAGTTATAAGTTTTGCACAGTGGCATCATGCTTGTGAACAAGAATTGCCCTCAAACATAAGTGGACATGGATTCAAAGCCAGAGTGAACACTTAAGAGATAGGACTTGAGAAGAAAGTCTTTCCTTCCCCAGAACATCTCCACAGCTTCTCCAGTGACCTAGCCTGAGTTGAAATGACCACACTCAGATAAAGTAATAGATGTGAAGACCAAGGTCTTTGAGGAAGACAGAGAGAGCTCATTATTCTTCGGCTATAATTAAAATGTCATACCAAAAAAATTAATCTGAGGTAAGTCTTAGATCTAAATATGAAATTTAAAATAACAAAACTTCTGAAAACGACCTTGTGAAAGGCAAAGCTTTTAAAACACAAAAGAACTTCTGATCATCCAAAGGCATCATCAAGAGAGTGAGAATACAAACCACAGACCTTGGGGGAGACAAAGGATTTATATTCAGAATGTAAAGGAAAAGGACAATCCTTTCAAAAATAACAGGCAAAACAACTGAACACTTAAACAAGCACTTTACAAAAGAAGATAATCAAAAAGTCAACGAACGTGTGAAAAGGTGCCCACCAGGATTGCTCATCAGGAAAATGCGAATCAAACCTACATACCTTAGGATGGCTAAAATTAAGAGTGACAATACCAAGTGCTATAAAGATCATAAAGCCACTACAGTTTTCCCATAGATCTGTGTGATATGAGTACTTTATGCATAATCCTTTAATAAAAGGTTGTGTCTTTTTTGTTTAAGGCATGGGAACATTGGATTTACTTAACACTGTAATTACATATGACTCTGGGCTCTGGGCACGCAGGTGGAGTGTTGGGTAAGGCAGGCCCAGGAGAAGGGTAAGGCAGGCTGGGTAGAATTATCTGGAGACAAAATCTGATGAGAAAGTAGAATGCTATTCACTTTGCAATTTTGTCCATGAATCGTAATTTCTACATTTTTCCTAAAAAGAGAAATGTTCTGTGCAAAAGCACGTAGACCAGGGCCTGTCTCTCCTTGTTTGAGATCAATGTGAACCTGCAGATCCAGACTCAAAACGAGTTGCATGTATTGACTTTGGGCAATTGCAATGATACCAGCTAGTTGACTTTCCTGAATGAGTTTGATTGAGCATCTGCTCTGTGCCAGGCACTTTGGTAAGTATGAAGAATAACAGTGATGACCACAGCATCCATATACCCTCCACTCTTGGATCTTAGAGCTTTGGAAGGGAAAATGCTCACCTGCCAACAAGCACTGCTCCTATAAAACTATGTGCCCAACTCTCCAATAGAAATCAACTTCTCGACTGGAATTAGGTCCTGTCCTTTAGAATCACTCATCCCGTAAATCAGAGAGGGATAGACAGGGAAGGCAGGAAGGGAGGAGGGAGGAGGAAGTAGCTGCCTATTCCACTGGGTTGGAATATGATAGATACAGTTTTTAAAATTAAAAAATAGGAAAAACTCAAAATCTGACCACTATAAGAGGGCTTTTTGCCCCCAGAATAGTGCAAAGAATGAACAATCATCTTCTAATTATGCCTTTTCTGTATTCTGAAAGTTGACACTTCCATATTAATATACATCTTCTAGAATTATGACCTGCTTTTCCTCTGGTGCTTGAATGTGTAAAAACCTAACTGTGAAATCAGTTCATGTTACATGTGAATCAGGCAAAGTGCACTGAAGGATAACAGCATGAAAAATCTCACCTGTGTATTTTCCCCTTCTCAAATGTAAATACTTAAATACTATTAATCAAATTTGATTGATAAGATTTATAATTAATAGTGATATCAAAACACAGGGAGAGAAAACAAATTTTAGTTAATGTGTTTACATTTTTTTAAAAGATTGAAGACTCATAATCCAGTGTTAAAAGACTCAGGGAGAGGGGTGCCTGGGTGGCTCAGTTAGTTAAGCATCTAACTCTTGATTTCAGTTTGGGTCATGATCTTAGGTCTTGGGATCAAGACCCGCATTGGGCTCCACACTCAGCTTTGAGTCTGCTTGAGATTCTTTCCTTCTCTCCTTCTCCCCCAGCTTGTGCGCCCTCTCTCTCTCTCTTAAATAAATAAATAAATAAATAAATAAATAAATAAATAAATAAAATCTTAAAAAAATAAAAGACTCAGGGAGAGAGAGCCACTAGAATTTCAAAAATAAGTATCAGAGTATTTTATGGTATCTGAGTCTACTTCAGTTCTATTTTAAATTATCATTGCAAAATAAACATAATTTCTATATAGGACTGAACACAAACAAGCTTGATTTATTTATTAATATGGGGGCAGACGTTTTTAAATGAAAAATCTTAAACCCACTGTAAAAAAATGGAAGAAGGAAAGAATAACTAACAAAACTCCAGCTGTTGTTCTTTCATATACATAGTAAGTCAGCTTGCATTAAATTTATATCTAAAGGCCAATTAAAGTATAGAACTTTTTTTTCCAGATTGAAGCTCATTTTCTATTCCATCTAATTTTTTTTCAGTCTGGACTATAAACAAAGAATAGGCTGTATTGCAAAAATAATGCCGTGCATCCTTATAGCACATTCCTGTCCACAAAGTGTTTTCTTGTACATCATCTCACCTGATTCTCCCAACAAGTCTGGGAGGTAGGTAAATGACATCGTCAGGACATAGGCAGTTCTGATTAGGGGCTCTCACTCACAAACTTTGAGGACAAAGTCTCTGAAAAGAAAGAATCTTTGGAATTTGTAGAAATAGCCTATACTAAGATGTAAATATATTGCTACTGAGACCCGAAGACGACCCAAGCTCAATCAAAGTGATTAAGGTATATGGCCATCTCACCAAATGTGCAGTAATATAACTGTCTGAAAGAAGGATGTTTCAGAAGGGTGTTATCATCTGAAGGGAGCCAAAGAATAAGAACTGACCCACATTGTCTAGGAAAAAGTTGTTCTCCTCACTAACAGAGGTAAGCACAAGTTGTTTTAGTAGCATCTGGTCAAGATCCCTGATCAGCCTAAAGAGGAGAGCTGTTAGTAACAGAAGTCTGCCTAGCGGAGAAATGAGCTGATGCCGAGTCCTGGGGGACTAGGTGAGTCATGCCAAGGGGAAGGGACCCAGCAGAGCATAGAACTGATTTATGGTGTGACACTTACCTCTCTGGAGTTCCCTCTCTCATCAATACAAGTCTACGATCCCTTGGTTCTGTTTGTCATGCTGGGTAACCAAGTTCACCAAGAGAAAAATCAGAAATCTTCCTGCTTGTGGCCAAAATAAAGTATGGTCCCTTTGTGGCTTCTCAGCAAAAGCCATCAAGAGCACTTCAATGCACCTGTACCCATTAGTAGATAGAGGATGTCTTCTCTTTCCAATGTGCTAATACGGAAGTGCAATTCTTTTTCTATGCCCATCTCAAAGAGTGACAAAGTCCAAGTCATTCAAGGACAGTACAAAAGTGAGCAAACTGACCAGGTAGTCCAGATGTGTAAGAAAAATACATCATCTACACTATGTGCAGCATGATTTAACAGTACAGTACAGCTGTCTATTGTACAAATGTCCAAAGGTACCTTTGCTCCAGAAACTGGTTATCACATGCTCAACCTGGGCAGAGAGCATGAAAAGACCAAGAAGAAATGGAAAAGGACAAATTTAAAAAGAAACTATCAAGAAAAAAAAAAACAGTCATAAAATTACCTTATATACAACATATTCAAATAATATCCCTCTCTGGCAAAAGAAAGCAGACTAAAAATATTCACTTAACTCTGATCTCTCAAGAAACCCCACTAAAATGGTAGTGAACTTTAAAAAATGATGGTAGACAGATAAATAGAGATAGACAGTGGGGCGCCTGGGTGGCTCAGTCAGGTGCCTGACTCTTGGTTTCGGCTCAGGTCATGATCTCAGGGTCTGAGATGAATGGAGCCCTGAGTCGGGCTCCATGCTCAGTGGGGAGTCTGCTTGAGATTCTCTCTCTCCCTCTCCCTCTGCCCCTCATCCCCCTCTGGAATGAATAAATGAATCTTTAAAAAAATAGATAGGAAGAAGCAAATCAATAAAAATTGGAAGCTGAAAACCTAAGGGATGAGTGATAACTGAGTTAGCTGAGCTAAGAAACTGAACTCTAAACCAGCAGGGGGGAAAGCTGAGAAGCAACATACTTTGCAGTGAAGTACTTCCTAAAACCACAAGAACTGGTGACACGAGATCTTCCCAGAAGGAACAAATGTGGGATTTAAAAAGAAGAGGCTGCTGGTCTATTCAGGAAGGAATGATGGCATTGGATCTCCCGTGCCCTTCACCTTCAGTGAAACTAATTGTTCTTCAACGTTTATTCCCTGGAAATAATAGATAAAACAGAGAGTTCTGGAGATGTGGAACACTAAGCATGACTGAAGTTGGAATTAAAGTGAAATTTTACATGCTGTCCCAGATTTTGTCCTCTGCTCTGCCTCTAGACCCCAAACCATCTCACACAGTGGTCCATGTTCAGCCCTGCACAGGACACCTGGCTGAAGGGGTGAGTGAGCCTGAAATCCAGCTCATGCTCCATGTACCCTGGTGCAGACTCTGCCCAGAGGAAGGTGCACCTTTTCCTCATTCTCCAGAAGGTACCCTCTGATCACTGAGCCCTGCTCCTGCAGAGTTGCCTCCCAGAGAAGCCACCTTCTCCTGATTCTCACAAAGCCTGGCATAGGCTTGCAGTTTATGGGATGACCAGCAAACCTTCCCGAAACACCCATGGATGCCCAGCTATGTTGCTTGGCAGCAAAGCCCACCATCGAGGAGTGGCGCACACAGGTGGAGGAGGCCACATCGTGAGCTGTGAGCTGTGAGCTGAATCCTTTTGCAAGAAAATGGAAGTAATCGAGGGTGGGGGGATGCAACTTGAAGGAAACAGACTTTTGAAAATAACTGATGGGTGTCATCAGAGAAGAGAAAATATCACCCTCATGAAATAAGAACAAGAAGGTATAAAAAAGAAAACAGTCAACAAGAAAGAGCTTTTTTACATTGAAATAAGACAAAAGAAATGAAAATTTCAAAAGAAAGCTTGGGAGAAAAGTTGAGGAAATCGTAGAAAAACAGAGAAGAAAATTAGGGAAGCATTGATATCCAAATACTAGGAAATAGAAAGAAATCGTAAAAGGTAATTTTCTAGAATCAAAGAGCATAAATTTCCTGATTGTGGGGCCCATCCAGGGCCCAGCAGAGTACATGGAAAAAAATAGATCTAGATCAAGGTGTACCATCATGAGACTTCAGAACATTAAGGACAAAGGGAAGAAAAAAAAAACCTCCTAAATGTTCTATAGCGGGGAATAAGTTATATTCAAAGTCTGAGGGACCAGAATGGCTTCAGACTTCTCAGGAGCAAAGCAGCAGACAATGGAGTAATGCCTTCACATTTCTGAAGGGAAATGACTCCCAACTTAGCATTCAACAGCTGGCCAAACAACTAATTATAACCTAGGATAGCTAGGAATGAAGGAAGGAACGGACGAACGCGAGCAAAACAGAGTTAGAGTAGAATAATGATACTTTCTCAGATATGCGAAGTCCTGCAAACCTTATCTACCACTTTTTCTTTCTCAGGAACCTCCTGAAGAATGTGCTATAGAGAAAGGAAGAAATGTGCCAAGAAATAGGAAGTTAGAGGATCTGGAAAACATAGACCCCAAGTCAGGAGAAGGGATGGGGATCCCAGGTTGATGGTCAAGGGAAACTCCGTGCTGGGAGCTGCACTGCAGGCCTGGAGGGCAGCCTGTCCATGATGAAGAAGTTCAGAAGGCTCCTCTAGAAATGCTTCCATGAGATAAAATTAAGAAAATGCCGTGGGAGCTCCGACGTGAGAAGATATTTGCTCTCCTGGTGAAGAGTTTGTGGCTTAATTCATGGTAATTAATTAAGACAACCAAGCGAATGAAAAACCAAGACAATTATTAACTTCAGGGGAAACAGTATTTTAGAAGCTAGGAAAAGTAGTCTTAGGTGGCTCAGTCGGTTAAGCATCTACCTTCAGCTCAGGTCATGATCCTGGCGTCCTGGGATTGAGCCCCACATCAGGCTCCCTGTTCAGCAGAGATTCTGCTTTCCCCTCTGCACCCCCCCAACCCCCGCTGCTGCTCTCTCTCTCAAATAAATAAATAGAATCTTTAAAACAAATACAACATTACTCAGCAGTATGAAGTTACATAGTCAAAAGAATTGTTGAAAATTGATCTAACCACAATTATGATTTAACTCTTGGGGCAGGATGCCTCGCAGAGATTGTAAGTGTGTGGTAGTAATGGTAGGATTTACAAAGCTTCAAATGGAAAAATACAAGAAGTAGCCACATAGGCAGGTTATTTTGTGATAAGGAAGAAATACCAAAATAAATTGTAAAAGAATTGAAAGCATTTGCCTTTACAAAGAAGGAAATGGGGGGAGCAGGGAACTGCCAGTTTACGAAGTAAAGCTATTTGGCTCTTTATGGAGAACACTGGTGAAAACAAAAATTAAGTTTTAAAATCAGAAGGACCCCATTTTTAATTGGACAGAGGGAAGAGGAGAAATAAGTTGGGTTTAAAATCAAGTATCATTTGCAGTAGAGACAAGATGTTCAGGTGATCAAAAATAAGAGACGGGAGCTCGGGAGGCGGCACAAGGTTTGGAATAGCGATTTTGTAATTATTTAGATTGGAAGAGTATTAGCTCTATAGGAAAAAAGGTGCCGAGCAATACAAGAGCGTTCTTGAAGACAAACATTGCCTAAGTGCCATGTGGAGTGTCAGGAGAGAAAAAGACTGCATTAAGAGAACAGCAGAGAAAACCAAGGAAAATAGGAGTTTCAATAGGGTGGGAAGCAGAGTGATTAAGGTCAAGTATGCAGCGGGTCAAAGAGGCCCAGACCATTAGAATAAACAATGAAAAATTTCTAAAGAGGGTATTCTAATCTAAGGATTAAGTTCACACCCTATAATAAGCCTTAAATAAAAAAAGGTTTTGGGTTTTAGAAGGATCTTGTATTTTTCCAGGACCCCATACAATGACTGTGACCCTGTTTTCAGTAAATACACAGTTGTCTTTCATGGTGACATAGGACAAACCCTGCATTAATAAGAAAGTGGATCTTAGGGCATATTGTCATTCCCATTCCCATACAAAGCTCTGTCCCTGTTTCTTTTTTTTTCCCACACAAGGGCTGGCATTGTCTGTGTTAGAGATGAGCATTTGGACTAAAGTTCATGGCTTGGCTAGAATCTTCCTTTGGCTGCATTTCCCAGGTGATCAGCTGCCTGTCATTGGCCGCGGTGTTATTGACATCCCAAACAAGAAGGAAACACAAGAAAACAAACAAAATAGCGTGTCAAAGGCTACATTCAAAATACCAAATGTTATGTGAAATCTCATCATAAGAAAGGTTTGACTATTTCATTTTGCTGAGTGGAATTGAGCGCTTGGCTTCAGGACTGAAAGTATAATGGGTAGCAAATGTTCCCTCATCTCTCATAAACGTTTTCTCTTTCTAGTATAAATTTGCCTATACACTTACACACCCCCCAAACAGAGGCAAGATGAACAGAAAGTCTAGTTTTGTATTTTTCAAAAGCCCACTGTGACTACTGAATTTTCCCGTTTGCTTGTGTCTATTTTCCCATATTGCTGCCTTCCAGACATTTCCACCTCAGACACATCAGAGGGACAAAGGGTTAAAAGAATGGTATTAATTTGGAATTCAAAAAGCTCACACAAGTCCACCCCAAACAGCCTGGTTAGCAAACATTTTTGTGCTGGTATATTGAGCAGTTTCCCACTGAAGTGTCAACCGAATTTACCCTTCAGGGGGCCGAGCAGGATTTCCCGAGCCTGCAGGGTCAGAATTTGTAGAGTGCCGCACTAGAATGCCCCACGGGGTCACTGTTACATGTCTGCTTTTCCACACAGATCATAGGAACTTCTATGCAGCGGGAATAGCTGAAATGCCCTTCTAAAATGCATATTTGGGGGAGGGGGAGGGGCTGGTCCGGATTCCTGGGAAAGCAGTGTACTCGGATGTCATCTGCTTCTTTCTCTGGGATACAGTCAGTCTGAGGTCTCTGGTTGGTTTGTCAGTCCAGTTGGATATTGTAGCCTTTTTAAAATGAGAAACGAGAATTCACTAGTCAATCCTTCTAAACCAGCAGCACAAGGATGGGTTAGTAATAGCTGATATGGTTCCTTCCAGCCAAGAGGTAAAATGCATACTTTAAACACAAATGCATATTTTAAAGCCAAATGAAATTGACACAGATTAATTAGAAATTTGCAAATATTTATGCTGCTTGATCAACAGTCCTGCGGGTAGAATGAGGATTCACCTGTGGGCAATGTATTCATAGTAATATCAACTCACACTTTCCTCGCTCATTAAAATGTCTTTCAAACAAAAAGTACAATGATGAGATTTAAATGTTATGGGAACATTTGAAGTCCATCCACTTAGATCAGTCATAGGGCCACTGTGGAAATAAAAGACATTTTAGACTTTTCTAGAAATCTAGCCATGTTCCTCTCCAGTGTTTATGGAGGGTCTTCAGAGATGACTAGGGGTGAGGACAGAGTGCAGGACAAGAGGTTTATTTCCAACCCAAGTAACTCTCCTTGCTCTGCAGGTGTCCTGGTTTAGCAAGTATTCTCCTTATGAAAGGCTATTTGCTGGAGTTTATCTGATACAAGCTCTGAAATGCTGTCCCTTCAGCAATGGAAACTGTCAGATCCTTTATCAGGTGACCAGTTAAGCAGAAAAGGACTCCGTTGGAGAAGACGGTCACACCAAACCCAGAGAGAGAAATTTCTTAATGTGCTGTCTTAGAGCTGGGAGAGCAAGGTAAACAAGGAGGGGGCATTTCCACGTGCCTGCTTTTTGCAGGGTACTCCTAAGTGCTTAAAAAATCATATCTTGCTTTAGCCTAACAAAATCCCCAGAAGACAGGCAGACTCCAAAATCCTCATCTTGGTCTACTAGGCCATAAGTGATCTTGCTCCTTGCCGCCTCTCTGGTCCCCACTTTCTTATCCTTTGCTGGCCCATTCTACCCAGCCACACAGCTCTCTTGACTGTCCTTTGAAGCCACCAAACAGGCTCCAGCTCCGGACGTCTGTGCACTGCTGTGATGTCTCCCTGTCTGGGTGCTCCTCCCCTGGATGAACAGCAAGGTGCCGCTCCCTCTCTCGTGTAGGCCTGCTCCCAAATGACCCTTCCTTATTTAAATAGCACCTCTCCCATGCTTATCCCTTCACCCTGCTTAATTTTCCTTCATAGCATTTGTAGTGGGTTGAACCATGTCCCCCCAAATTCAGGTCTACCCAGAACTTCAGAATGGGACCTTATTTGGAAATATGGTCTTTGCAGATGTAATCAACTAAGCCAAGGTCATACTGGATTAGTATGAACCCTAAATCTAATGTGACTGGTGTCCTCATAAAAAGAGGAGAGGACACACAGAGATACACACTCAGGGAGGGTGCCATGTGGCTATGCAAGCAGAGATTGGAACGGTGCAGCTGTAAGCCAAGGGATACCAAGGACACAAACAACCACCAGAAGCTCGGAAGAGGCAAGAAAGGTTCTTTCCTAGAGCCTTGCCAACACACAGACTTCAGACTTGCAGCCTCCAGAACTGTGAGAGAATAAACTTCTGTCATTTTAAGCCACCCAGTTGGTGGTACTTTCCTTGTTACAGCAACCTGAGGAAACTAATAGAGCTAAAATGAAAAACATAAGAAACAACAAGTGTTGGCGAGCATGTGGAGAAAAAGGAACCTTGTGCACTGTTGGTGGGAATGCCAACTGGTACAGTCGCTGTGAAAGACAGTATGGAGGCACCTCAAAAAATTAAAAATAGAACTACTCTACAGTCCAGGAATCACATTATCAGGTATTTACCTAAAAAATACCAAAACACTAATTCAAAGGGATACATGCACCCCTATGTTTATTGCGGCATTATCTACAATAGCTAAACTATGGAAGCAGCCCAAGTGTCCACCGACTGATGAATGGTGAGATATATATATATACACACACAATAAAATATTATTCAGCCATAAAAGAATGAAAGCTTGCTATTTGCAACAACATGGAGAGAGCTAGAGTATAATGCTAAGGAAATAAGTCAGGGAAAGACAAATACCATATGATCTCATTCATATGTGGAATTTAAGAAACAAAACAAATGAGCAAAGGGGAAAAAAAAAAAGGGAGAGAGACAAACCAAGAAACAGACTCTTAACTATAGAGAAGAAACTGATGGTCACCAGAGGGGAGGTGTGTGTGTGGGGGGAATTGGGGATGAGGATCGAAGAGTATACTTATCATGATGCAAAAATAAAATAAAACGATAAAAAAAGAACAGAAAACTCATACAGCATATGTCACCACCTGACAGAGTCTATATTTATTGGTTGGCTTGTTGTCCTTAAGACATAGTCGTTAAGACAAGGCTTTTCTTGGGGCGCCTGGGTGGCTCAGTTGTTAAGCGTCTGCCTTCGGCTCAGGTCATGATCCCAGGGTCCTGGGATTGAGCCCCGCATCGGGCTCCCTGCTCCGCGGGAAGCCTGCTTCTCCCTCTCCCACTCCCCCTGCTTGTGTTCCCTCTCTCGCTGTCTCTCTCTGTCAAATAAATAAATAAAATCTTTAAAAAAAAAAGACAAGGCTTTTCTTGTCACTGCTGTTCATTGCTGTATTTCTAGTACCTAGAGCGGTGCCTGGCATATTAGCAGCACATAGTAAATGTTTGTTGAATGACTGAATGAAGAATGAATATTCCCATTTTACAGAAGAAGAAACTGAGGCTCAGAAAGATTCCACTGAGTTCAAGGTCATCTAGTTAATAAACAGCAGAACTGGATTTTAGGCCTGCCTGACTCTAAAAATCATAACCTTAACCACACTGTTCAGGCTCTTATTACATTGCCAAGTTTTCTCTTTTAAAACCTACCAAAAGATACAGCAATCCTTTCAGCTATTTAGAGTCTGAAACAAAGTTCGAGCAAACAACTGGAATACACATGGAAGTTAATTCTTTGGGCGTTTGTTATTATCGCTTAGCTTTGACAGACATCAAACTCAATTCTTTTTGTGTTGGTTACAGTGGTCATGTCTCTCTCTCTTTTACTGAAAGCATACTAAGTTGTATCAGATCAACTTCTCTCAAACTAATAGCAGTCCACTGACCACACAAATTCAGAAGTCCTTTCGCCTAGATGCCTTTTGTTAATTTGTGTACAGCTGGTCTGTGGAATAAATATTAGTTCCATTAATGCTGAGTAAATACCCATTTTGTACACAGAATTTTACCTTACGTTGTTCATACGACTACATTTCTCTGTCTTCCTAACAGTACATTTTTCTTTGTCTTCTTAAATTCAAACCAAGAGTATAGGTAAGCTTTCTCCAAACTGAAATGTGTAATGATCTTGAGGTCTTATCTGGAATATACAAAGAACAAAATATCTTCACCAAATATGGCAAAAAGGAAGGAAGGAAGGAAGGAAGGAAGGAAGGAAGGAAGGAAGGAAGGAATGAAGGAAGGAAGAAAGGAAGGAAGGAAGAAAGGAAGGGGAAGAGTTGTTTTGAAGTGATCCATTTCTAACGAGGGCATTGGAATTCCCAGTTTCACCTTTTGGCAAAGACTTCTTTCCTCCATTTCATTTTTGCTTGTTTGTTACTTTTAATTTCATTTCTAAAGCAAAGCAACACAAAGCCCTTACCATTCTTCTTGTGTTTCGGGAACATGGAGTTTCCCCAGTCACCAGTTACCAGTCAGTGTGTCTCCCCTGGAAACAGAATATAGAAAAAAAAAAAATACTTTTAAAATTCATTTTGCCATCTCACCCCACAGCTTGGCAAAGCTTTGGCAAAATAATAGTGTCCAGATTGAGTAAGGATGGCAAGGAGGCGGCACACCCAGTCATTAGCGCAAAGTGGTCAAGTGCGTGGGTCAAGTGCAAAGTGGTCAAGACAGCTGGTTCAAATCTCAGCTCCCACATTTCCTGCCATGTGCCTGGGGACCGGGAGATGGAGAACAAGAAAAGCATCGATGTGCATCTAATTACTGCTTTGACTACGCTGTCATCCCCACCATTCCTCTGGAATGGAAGCTGCTAATAGTTTCACATTGTTGGATGAGAACTAGAAACCAGTAACCAAATATACTTAGAACAGAAAGCATTAGGGGGAGAAACAAAACCTCGGGGATGAATTTACTTTGAAACAATTTTGCCAGATTATTTCAGTAGGTAACATGAGCATACCAATATGTTTTATTTTATAGAAAAATAGATGATTAAGTTCACATGCATACATTTAGGTATTCAGATACATCAATTTATTCAGAGGAACATTTAATTTTAGCATAAATTCAAAGAGGTTGAAAAGTGCTTAAATAGGAATTGTAAAGATCTACCTTGATTAGATGTCCTATCCACTGTCTTCCATTTTTCCATGTTCCCTGAAATGAAGTAGAAATCACCATTGCAAACTAGAAGGTGTGGCATCTTTGTTTTGGGGAGACAGGCATAAAAGAATTGTGTGACAGCTCATCATTAAGCAAATTAATAATGTCCTAATAAATGTAACTGGGGCACATTGTGGCTGGATCAATTTTTCTGCAGCTGCTTTGGAAACAGACTTTCTGGGGACCAGCAGGAGGCCTTGTCATTAATAACGGCTCCTCTTTACTTTCTTTCCTTCGGCTACGACTAATTTGAATAAAAATCTCATTTTTAAAACACTGGATTAAAGAAACACATTTTTGAGGAAATAATAATTCCCTTCCCCTACCCCACTCTGAAGCAGACCAAAAAAATCTCTATTAGCACACAACAGCAGCTCCGTGAAAAGACCGGAATGCCTTTTGATTGTCTGCTTGGCTGACCAGCCGGATGTGGTGAGGGGCTGGACGTGGTGAGACATTTTCCCAACTGTGATGCTTTTGAGTTCTCTCAAGCCGTAGAGATCTGGGCAATTACAGGGCATTACTTCTTGGAGGAGCCCTACAGCAGAGTATAAGAGCCTACAGCAACCAGGACCCCCACACCCCCATGGAAAGAACGGGAAAGAATTAATGACGTGCTTTGGGTTGCTAATGTATTCTAAGAACGGTCAGTGAAGTCTCCCTTGTTTTCTTTAGAAACCAACTGCTTGATTATAGGAATCTTTTCTATGATGCCATTTTATTGTGCTTAGAAAAAAATCCTAGCTGTTCTCAATTTGCATGACATCATTAGAACAACAACAGAGGGAATAGAGAGAGATCAATAAATAGTAACATAAGCATCCTACACAGCAGCCAACATTGTGAAAAGGGAAAACAAAATATAATACATTGCTTCCCCTTTCAACTATGGCCCAGCAAGTACTCTAAAAAGAATGCAAATATATAAATAGGGCCTCCCACCCACCTCCCAGTAACATGTATTATCTTAATGATTTCATGTTTAGGTGGTACCTTTCTCCAGAAGAGTTTGCATGAAAGAATATTTTCCAATTTCCCCATATGAAGTGGGTAAGACAGACCAGACAAACATGAAATCCTTAATCTTGAACATGACCACATAATTACAAGGTGGTCTCTTGTGGAAAATGGCTCCTTGGTAGAGGTGAATAAACTATTCTTAGCACAAAAGGCCAAATATCAGATCTGGAAGGATCACTTATTAAGTGACAGTCTGGTCCACGGGGGGAAAATCTACTATTTTTATTTTCTGGAAGGTCATCTCCAGTGTTGAGTGTATATTTTGGCTTGTGGTGTGCTGATACATTTAAAAAGTGTTTAAATACCTATGTTTTTGAAAACATACACATGGTACCACATTCAAAAGATACAAAGGGGTTTACAGGGAAAAGTCCCTATCCCATTCCCATGCTCCAGGGTAAAGCACTATTATCCATTTCTTATATTACCTTCTAGAAAAATTCCTGTGTACACTAGGAAATACATGTCTTGAACCTTGTTTGGGATGGATTTTTTTTTCCACTTATACTTTATCTTGGATATGGTTCCACATCGGTACATAAAACAGGCTTTGATATATTTAACACATTACTGAAGGACATCTTATAAATAAATGATAAAAGTGTTTGATTTTTACCTTAAGGACACCAGGAGTTTTTTTTTTTTAAATACCTATATTGAAATACAATTTACACACCATAAAATTCATCCATTTGAAGTGTACAATTAAATGATCTTTGGTACATTTACTGACTTGTGCGACCATCACTACAATCCAATTTTTGAACATTTCCATCTCCCCAATAAGATCCCTCCCACCTGTTGACAGTTACTCTCTGTTCCTAATCCCAGACCCAGGAAACCACTAATCTATGTGTCTACGGGTGTACCTTTTCTGGATGTTTCAGATAAATGGACTCATATAGTGTGTGCTCATTGTAACTGGCTTCTTCCGCTTAGTATAATGTGTTCGAGGTTCAACCATGTCATGACGGGTATCAGTAGTTTATTCCTTTGTATGGCTTAATAATATTCTGTTGTATGGATATAACACCTAGTGTTTATCCGTTCACTGGTGACAGACATTTCGAGTGTTTCCAGTTTGGGGCTACCGTGAATGCCACTCTGACCACGCACGAGTGAGTTTTGTGTGAACATATGCTTTCATTTCTCCTCCGTAGATGCCTAGGAATGGAATGGCTGGGTCATATGGTAGGTGTATGTTTATCTTTTTAAATACCTGCCAAACTATTTTACAAAGTGGTTGCACCATTTTACATTTTCACCAGCAACACATGAGGATTCACTGGAATCTTCAATTTGGCTACTAGAAATAGGCTTTGCCTTTAAACTGTAGGTTGGTTTAGAGCCTCTTATGGGTTGAATTGTGGGCCCCCCTCCCCCCCCACAAATAAAAGATGTTTAAGCCCTAACCTCCAGTACCTATGAACATGACCTTATTCGGAAATAGGGTCTTTGCAGATGGTCGGGTTAGGATGAGGTCATTAGAGAGAGCTCTAATCCAATATAACTGTGTCCTTATAAAAAAGGGAAATTAAACACAGAGCCAGATACTCAGAAAAGGAAGACATGGTGAAGACTCAGGAAGAACATCATCTACAAGCCAAGGATCACCTGGGGGGCTCCCAGAAGCAAGGAGAGAGTCCGGGAACAGATTCTCCCTCAGAGCCCTCAGAAGGAAACAACCCTGCTGGTGCCTTGATCTTGGACTTCTAGGGTCCAGAACTGAGACAGTAAAGCTCTGTTATTTAAACCCCCCCCATTTGGTGGTATTTGTCATGGCAGCCCTAGCAAACTAATACAGGTGGTCAACTCTCCAGCTGTAGAACGAGATACAGTGTGTTTAAACAAATCTATTATCAGAGCAGTGAATAAATTGTATCTTCTAAGAAATAACTAGGGAAAAAATAACAGTGAAACTGTCTCTAGAAACCATCTCCTTTACCCAGTAACTACAGAGCTGTCTGATTTATGGCCAGCCTTATTACATAAACTGTCTCTTTCTAGACCTTGAACAATGCTGGGCCTGAGTGTAATTATAGTACAGGGGCCTCTTGAGTAAAGCGAGATTGTGACCATATGCGGTGATTAGCCCACTTAACGAGGGGAAAAGGAAAGATTTAAGTCATTTCAGTTTTTAGGATACTTTCGTTTACTGATTCTACCGTGGAAACCAAAACTCTCACTTTTTGTCTTCCTTTTGCTGTCCATTTATGTAGGTAATAATATGAGGGAAAACACTTATTTTTCCCATAGTGGGCATGAGGATCCCCTGGTGTTAGAATGTATATTCCATTAACTCCTCCAAATCTGCTGTCCACCTTCCTCCACTCTGCTCCGTGCCGCAAGCTGACCCATGAGACCAAATTAATTGGCCCCCACCTTGCTGCCCTCTGGCAGGGTTCACTAATTGGAACACTGGGGAGGGAGCAGGGGGTGCAGAAAGGACAGGTGCGTGTGAGGTCGGGGCCCTCGTTCTCCTGCTCCCTCCCTCTCTGGCCACTGCTGGGTGGCTGTGCCTCCCAAAGGCCTCAGCTCTCATCAGTCTGCCCTCTCTCTGGGTTCTGGGAACTGCTCCTTGCCCTTGCCTCAGGGTTCTTAAGGGTACATAGTACCCATGTCTTGCTGCTTAACAAATTACCACAAACTCAGGGGCTTAAAAGAACACACACTTACCATCTCACATTGTCTTAGTCCAGTCGGGCTGCCCTAACAAGGCGCCGCAGAGTGGGCACTTACAAACAACAGAACTTTCCTTCTCACCATTCCGGAGGCTGGGAAGTCTGAGATCCGAGTGTCGGCATGGTCAGGTGAGGATCCTCTTCCAGCTGCGGATAGCTGCCTTCTCTTGGTGCCCTCACGTGGCAGGAAGAGGGCAAGAGAGCTCTCTGGGTGTCTCTTATGAGGGCCCTAATCCCATTCATGAGCGCTCCACCATCATGACCCAATCACCTTGGGAAGGCCCCACCTCCTAATACTGTCACATCGGGTGAGGATTTCACCATACGAATTTGGGGAGGGGGTTCACAAACGTGCAGGCTATAAGGCAGAGTTCCTAGGAGTCAGGAGTCTGGGCATGGCTTAGCTGGGTGCTCTGCCCAGGGTCTCAAAAGGCAACAACTTAGGTGTGGGCCTGGCGGCACTCTTTTCTAGAAGGTAGGGTTTTCTTATTGGTGGAATTCAGTTTCTTGCAGTTGTTGGACTGAGGTCCCTGCTTTCTTGCTGGCTGTCAGCCGAGGGCTGCTTTCAGCTCTTAGAGGTCACCCATACCTCCCTCCCACATGACCCTTTGACAACAGGGCAGCTCACGTCCTCAGGGCCAGTGGGGGCTCTCTCCTCTGGTCTACCATGATGTAGGAGTCTTGCACAGCGACTTAATCACCGGAGTGACATCCATCTGCTGCATTCCTGTGGCTACGAGCAATTCACAGGGTCTGCCCACATTCAAAGGCAGATTTGACAAGGCTGTGACTCATTGGAGGTCATCCTAGAATTCCGCCTGCCATTGGGTAGCAAGGCAGTTCACTCTTCCTACCCTGGAGTTGTTTTCCTGAAACTCTGCCTATGCCTTTGTAAACGGTCCCTCAATTAAATTCTCCTCAGATTACCCCATTGGAAAGTTCCATCTGTTCCTTCCAGGACCCTTATGATACAATCCCTCTGCAAGTGGCTTGCTTTGGGAATGTGCTTTCCCGAGTCTTCTGTGAGCTGGGGCCAGCTGCTGGCTAACCTTGAGGGAGCTGAGACAGAGCTAAAGTGCCTCGCATGGCACAGGAAAGAGCGTCCATGGTTTCCACTTGGCTGCAGTCGGGGAGGATGATGAGGGGAAGAGCAGATGACTAACGGGGAGGTGGGGGATGAAATGCCGAGTGGTATGCAACTAAACCCTCTCACAGCCCATAGAACGTACATTGCTCACTCCTGCCTCAGGTGGGCATCTTCTCTCAGCGGAGCGGAAGGAAGGGCAGAGTCCTGCTTGGAAGTGGGTTTGGAGCACGAATGCAGCATGCCTGCATTCTGGGGCCTATGTGGGCCGTGTGGCACCGGAACTCCCGTGACACCGGAAGCCATACTACTTCCCATCAGCACTTGCAAAACTCATCTATTTATGGTCTTCATAAAATTTTTAACTTTCTTTTTTCCCCCCAATTATTTCGCTGTAGAACATTCATTTCCATACTTTTTAAAGACATTTTTCTTGTTAAAAAGTTCCCATGTTCCTAGAGCACTCAGCACCATGCAGAGAGAGACCCTACCCGAAGCTTGAAATCTCACCCTGTGACTAAGCATTCCGCATCTGAGATCATTTCCTTCACTGCCATGCAGTCATCCTGTGGTCTATCTTCATAGGACCCAAGGCCAGAGAAGTAACACTAGAATATAAGCAGCCTGAACAAGGGAATGGTTCACATCTTGCATATTCAAGTGAGTATTTGAGAGATGTGGAAGCATCATCTCAAAGCCCACTGAATTGCTTCCTGAAGACAAACTCCTGTGAGTCACCAGGGCCATTCCCAGAGGCAGCATGAACAGTGGTCTTCAAAACGTAGTCTACAGACCAGCAGCCCCAACATCACCTGGGGCACTTAGGAGAAATGTTTTGCTGGGCCCCACAGACCTACTGGATCAGCAAGCCTGCAGGTGGGGCCCAGCGATCTATGGTTCAACGAGCCCTCCAGGTGCTGCTGATAGATACTAGTGTGAGAACCTCGGGCTGGAGGCAGGATTAAGGACCTAGTCACTTTCACTTGCGTGTTTAAGGGTAGCGCCCTTTAAGAGCAGAGAGAGAGGGAAAAAGAATTCATCTCATTCCTCCTAGCTGAGAAGCAGCCGTGTGATGGCACCTGTTTAAAAATCAGCTCTCCAGGGTCTGGAGTGTGGGAGACACAGGCCCTGCTTTGTAGTAGTTGCCAATTTCCGTGGTGTAAATACCGCCACGGCAGCCGATTTCTAGCCACCAACGTGAGGTCTCGGAATGCAGGGTCTTGTCATCTGACACAGACAAGTTCCACTACTTGGTCAGATTAGGGAGGGGACCTGTAATTCGGCCCTTGGTAAATCCAGTCCTTCTCCCCAGGGTTGTTTATCAGGCTGGAAAATTCCCTTAGATCAGGGTTTCTCAATCTTAGTGCAGCTGACCTTTGGACTGGCTAATTCTTTGCCCTGGGCATTGTACGAGGGAGCAGTATCCCCGCCTCTACTCATCAGATGCCCGCAGTGCCCCCACCTTAAGAAAAACTGCCTTAGATTGACCTTAACCATTCCCAGTTCTTTAGGGGGATCTTTTCTTATACAACCACCCTTCAGGCTATTCTAATTCCATCCCCCCAACTCCAAGGCTGGCAGCTTTCTTTCCTCTGCTAACTCTACCCAGGCATGGACGTGACTTTGCGACCAGCTGCCGGTCTTGGCTCATTATTCCTTCTGCTTCTTCTCATGATGGCTCTGCCCTGTGGTCCAGATCCTGGTTCTGCCATCAGCACCTTTCAGGCAGAAAGGATGGGGGGCTTTCCCAGCAGCTGCACAAGCACTTCTACCTGTCACCGTTTCCTTGTTCTTCCTTCATTGTTCCTGGGCAATTCGACATCACTCTTCCTTCCCACCAGACTAGGAAGTAAAATGATTTCTTTGCCTCTAATCTCCCTCTCCTTCTTTACTATCTGCTTTAAACAGTCGTAAATGAGTTTTATCTCCATATAACGTAAAAGCCCTTCCAGTCTGTTAGACATTTCATAGTACTTGCCAAGCACCCCTGCCCTCTGCAAATAGACCTAAGTGAACAAAATCAGGAAGATTTCCTCAGCCTCTAACATTTAAAAATCATTATTAACCAGTTACACAGCAAGAGTGAGGAAGGCAAGTACACCTGATGCTCTCTGTGACAGAGAGAGCATCAGTACCTGGAAAGTAAGGTTCCTTGCTCGGGGCTACGTGGAACATCGGGTAGAAGGGACAAGCCCATGGCAGGTGCTGCCGAGAGTCACCACGCGACGCCATGTCCTCTCCACAGCCAGTTACTTCTCCAGTCCTGTCCCCCGAGCTTCCATGGCAGAACTGGAGTTCAACAGTTTCCGTTCAGCTGGTCCAGATATTGAAAGGCTCATCATCTAAGGGGTTGAAGATACAGGAAGCTATTTTTAAAAGGCATTTTTTAGAATGACCATTTTTTTTTCCTCTTTTTAACTATGTACTTTAGAAACTGGAAGTTGAGACAGATGACCTCTGATAATTCTTCCCAATTTAGAATTACTAGAGTTCAAATGCTACTCTTAAACATATTTTAAATGCCACGACTCAAAAAAATCAGATTAGCCAATAGTGCGATGTTTTCTATTTGAAACATTTCTCAGATTGTCTCCAGTTATTGCCTCTAATTTCTCTTTTGCTGGTCCTTTCCCACAGAAAGGGGCGATAATCTGTATGTTATTCATTCATTCATTCATTCTGAGGATCAAAACAATGTAGCAGGAATGGAGCCAGGTGATGGGTATACAAGGAGCTTCCAACCCCATAAAAGAGAAAGACATGGAAACAGATCACTACAGAAAGGTGTAAGGATGCAACCACAGCAAAGGGCCAGAGATGTTGCAGGAGTTCAGAGCAGGGACCTGAGGATGGGGCCAAGGAAGCCCTCAAGGACAATGTGAGCAGGAGTTACAGAGCAGGAAAAAGAGGGGAGGCATGGAGGCCAGAAAAGGGATGGTGAATGCAGTCCAGAGTTGTTCTAACGATGTCAGAGGCAGGAGGTGCCGAGATGAGGCGTGTGCAGATCAGTGAAGGAGCCCTGGGAGATAGGCAGCCACTGAAGAATAGAAAGCAGGAAGGGTGTGATTACATCTGCATGTAAGAAGGATCTCTTTGGCAGTTGAGGAAAAGAATTAGGGAATGATAAGATTGAGGAAGAGAGACTGGAGAGGATGCTGGCATAGTGGTCCAAGAGGGAATGATGCCTGCCTGGATTGGGACATTGGTAATGAGGATGGAGAAAAGTGGACCACCTTGAGAAATATTGGGTGATTGTCTGGGTGGCGGTGGTGAGGGACAGGAAGGAGTTTCGAATGACACTCAGGTTTCTGACCTAGTGACAAGTGATGTGATCACTCTGTGATCAAGAACGTAGGAGGAAGACATAGTTTAGGTTCTGCTTTGGTACATGTGAGATGCATATT